>NW_007733147.1:19983-47263 GCF_000696425.1 Galeopterus variegatus | reverse complement strand
AATAAGTGGGATTATATCAAACTAAAAAGCTTCTGCACAGCAAAAGAAACAGTTAACAGAGTTAAAAGACAACCAACAGAGTGGGAGGAAATATTTGCAAAATGTACATCTGACAAAGGATTAATATCCAGAATATACAAGGAACTGAAACAACTTTACAACAAAAAAACAAGTAACCCAATTAAAAAATGGGCAAAACAGATAAATAGTCATTTCTCAAAGGAAGATATACAAATGGCTAACAGACACATGAAAATATACTCAACATCACTCAGCATTCAGGAAATGCAAATCAAAACCACACTGAGATACCACCTCACCCCGGGTAGGATGGCTAATATCCAAAAGACTGTGAATGAAATGCTGGTGAGGTTGGGGAGAAGAAGGAACTCTCATACATTGTTGGTGGGTCTGCAAAATGGTGCAGCCTCTATGGAAAGTGGTATGGAGGTTCCTCAAACAATTGCAGATAGATCTACCAAAGGACCCAGCTATCCCACTGCTGGGAATATACCCAGAGGAATGGAAATCATCAAGTCAAAGCTATACCTGTTCTCCAGTGTTCATTGCAGCACTCTTTACAATAGCTAACAGTTGGAACCAGCACAAATGTCCATCATCAGATGAGTGGATACGGAAAATGTGGTATATCTACACAATGGAATACTACTCTGCTATAAAAACGAATGAAATACTGCCATTTGCAAGACATGGACGGACCTAGAGAGAATTATATTAAGTGAAACGTGTCAGGCACAGAAAGAGAAATATCACATGTTCTCGCTTATTTGTGGGAGCTAAAAATAAATAAATAAAAAAGAAAGATACAATAATCACAATAATTCGAAATATCACATGTTCTCACTTATTTGTGGGAGCTAAAAATAAATAAATAAATACACAAACAATCTGGGGGGGGAAGGGAAGAAGACACACATGCACAAAAAATATATAATTCTGGGAGAAATAGGACAAAGCAGAGGTATAGCTAGCTGTATTGTTTTTGTTTTTGTTTTCTTTATAGACTTTATTGCATATATTTAAGGTATACAACATTATGTAATGCAATACATATAGTTAGTATAATGGTTACTATAGTGAAGCAAATTAACATATCCATCATCTCACATGGCTACCCTTTTTTGTGACAAGAGCAGCTAAAATCTACTTACTTAGAAAAAATCCCAAAAACAATGCTTTTAACTATACTCCGCATGTTGTACATTATTAGATCTCGAGACTTGTACATCTACAACTTTGTATCCTTTCACCTACCTCTCCTTGTGTCCCCTCCTCTGCTCTCCTCCCACCGCTCCTCCCCAGGGTAGCCATGGTTTTATTTTCTATCTCTGTATATTTGACTTAAAAAAAAATCATATTTCACATATAAATGAGATCATACATTTTTTTTTCTGTGTTGGACTTGTTTCACTTAGGATAATGTCCTACAGGTTTATCCATGTTATGGCAAATGGTAGGGTCTCCTTTTTAAGGGTGAATAATATTCCATTGCATATATACACCACAGTTTCTTTATTTATTCATCTGTTGATGGACCTTAGCTTGCTTTCACATCTTTGCTACTATAAACAATGCCACAATGAACATAGGAGTGCAGACATCTTTGTGGAGGGCTGAGTTCATTTTCTTTGGACATATACCCAGAAGAGGGGTTGCAGGGTCATATGGTAATTCTATGTTTAATTTCTTTAGGAACCTCCTTACTGTTTTCATGATAGCTGCAACAATGTACATTCCCACTAACAGTATATAAAGGTTTCCTTTTCTCCACACTTTTTTAAAATTGAAACATAATTGAATGCACATATCTGTGGGGTAGAGTGTTGAATATCAATACCTGTGTGCAAATTGTGATACTCAAATCACGATATTTAGTATATTCGACATTACACAATGTAATCATTTTTATGGCCCTTTACAAATTTCTCTCTAACCTCCCCTTCCCCTAATCCTTTCCCAACTGTGGTGGCCTCAATTCTGTTCTCTCCTTTCGAATTATTGTGATTATTGTATCTTTCTTTTTTATTTATTTATTTTTTTTTAGCTCCCACTTATGAGTGAGGAAATGGGGTATTTCTCTTTCTGTACCTGGCTTATTGCACTTACCCTCATTTTCTCCAATTTCATCTGTGTTGATACGAATGGAAGAATTTCATTGTTTTTTTGGGCAGAGTAGTATTCCATGGTGTATATATACCACATTTTCCTTACCCACTCATCCATTGATGGACATTTATGTTGGTGCCAACTGCTGGCTGTTATAAAATATTGTAAACTGCTATAAACATGGGGGTGCAGGTATCCCTTCAATGTGATGATTTCTATTCCTTTGGGTATATACCCAGCAGTGGGATTGGTAGATCATATGGCAATTCTATCTAGTTGTTTGAAACTTCCATATTAGCTGCACTAATTTATAGTCCCACCAACAGTGTAGGAGGGTTCCCCTTTCTCTGAATTCTCACCAGCATTTGTTACTCTCAATCTTTTTGATAATAGCCAGTCTAACTGAGGTGAAATGATAACTCAATGTGGTTTTCATTTGCATTTCCCTCGTGCTTAGTGATGATGAGCATTTTTTCATGTGTCTGTTGGCCATTTGCATATCTTCCTTTGAGAAATGCCTATTCAGCTCCTTTGCCCATTTTTTTAGTTGGGTTACTCGTTTTTGTATAGTTGTTTCAGTATCTTGTATATTCTGGATATTAATCCCTTGTTGGATGCATGTTTTGCAAATATTTCCTCCCATTCTGTAGGTTGTCTTTTCACTCTGTTAATTTTTTCTTTTGCTGTGCAGAAGGTATTTAGTTTGATAAAGTCCTATGTTTATTTTACCTTTTGTTGCCTGTGCTTTAGGGGTCTTATTCATAAAGTCTTTGCTCAGTCCTACTTCCTGAAGTGTTTCCCTTATATTTTCCATTAACAGTTTTATAGTTTCAGGTCTTATACTTAAGTTTTTAATCGATTTTGAGTTGATTTGGGTATATGGTAAGAAGTATGCATCTATTTTCATTCTTCGGATGTCCAGTTTTCCCAGCACTCTTTATTGAAGAGGCAGTCTTTTCTCCAATATATGTTTTTGGTGCCTTTGTGAAAGATCCGTTGACTGTAAGTTTGTGGGTTGATTTCTAGGTCCTCTATTCTGTTTCATTGTAAATTTCTTCTTTCATATCCTTTATAGTTTTTCTCATTTTGTGTGTCATTTAACTGAGTCTTCTTTTATCTCATTGAGTTTCCTTAAGATTGTTGCTCAGAATTCTTTTGGTCTTTTTAAAAAATTGGTTATGAATATTCATGGGGTACAAAGCTAATCAAAACCACTCATGCCCAAGATGTGATGGCCAGATCCATACTGGCAGCATGCCCCTTATCACAAATTGTGATTATATCCTGTGTCCCCCACCCAATTATCCCCAACCTCTCTCCCCTTTCCTCTTTCCCCCATTCCACTTTGTATCCCTAGGTATGTTCTCTCCCTTTGCAAGTCCAACACACCATTGTGGTCTTTCTTTCCTTCCTTCTCTCTTAGCTGCCACTTATGAGTGAGTACACGTGGTATTTATCCCTCTGTGCTTTGCTTATTTAACTCAACATAAGTTTCTCCAAGTTTGTCTGTGTTGTTGCAAATGGGAGGATTTCATTTTTTTTTTATGGCAGAATAGTGTGGAGGATACTAACATTTATAAAGCAAATGTATTTCACAGGGCCTAGCTTCCAAGGCCCCGTAGTTTCAGATATAGGCTAACTTTTTAGAATTACACATAGAAATGTTAAGCTTGTGAAAGACAGGAAGCTTTCCCCAGGCTAAAGTCTCTGTTGTAGATAAAGAATTGTAACACAGCAAAATTGATGGCTCTAAGGCCAGATGTCCTTGGTGCAGCTGAACCTACTGATTGTTGTTAAGATATGTTGAGGAAGCTGCTTGATTGCTGTTTAAACATGCTGAAGCAATTGCTACAAGAATAGAAAATGTTTGCTAAGGGCAAGCTGTTTGTTGGTGGATTGACTTAGGTTTTTACAAATTTCATTCTGGAATGTCACATTGTTAATTTTACTGCTGTTACTAGTTTTACACTGCCTTTGTTTTTATGTCTTTCTTTGATGATTGAATCAACTGATTTTCCTTGTGAAACTTCCTTGTCTTTACAATAAAAAAGAGAAGCTAACTTTGAATCGGGGCTGTCACATTCAGCTTTCTCCTTCTAACAGGGGAGTTGCTGAAGTGCAGTCACTTCAAGCCTCTCATGGCATTCACTGTGCTTTGAGTAATCCTTTTTTTTTGTCTCTGTTACACAAACAGAAGTGTTACAGAGTAGTATTCCATGGTGTATATATATACCATATTTTCCTTATCCAATCGTCATCAATGGACTTAGGTTGGTTCCATATCTTGGCTATTGTGAACAGAGCTGCGATGTTCATCGCAGCTTTTTGGTCATTTCAAGGGTTTTCTACTCTAATGGATCTGGTACTTGAGGCTTATTGTATTCCTTTGGTGGTGTCATATTTTTTTTTTTTTCATATTTCTAGGATCTCTGCATTGATATCTGTTCATCTTGTAGAGCAGTTGCTTCTTCTATTACTCTGGAGTGAGATTTGAGGAGAGACTTCCTCCTGTAGATGTATTGAGTAGGGTGTTTTAGTATTGACTCTGGGTAGACACAGTAGCGTAGTCTCCATGTGGGTACTTCAGCCATATTCAATGTCAGAGTTGTGTGTGAGTGCCTCCATGGCCTAGGCCCTGGGGCACTTAAGTGATTTCTTGCTGAGGTCAGTGACACTGTTGGGTGATTGAGGGTATGGGTGAGCTCTGAATTTCTTGGAAGAGCCTGGTTGCCCTATCACTCCTTGGCTGGAGTGGGTGACCCTGGGTAGGCTTTCTGCCACCCTGGCTAGCATCCTGCAACCCTGATGGGTGCACTGGGGTATACTAGAGCTGCTTAGTTGAATGGGTAACCCCAGTTGGGGTTTTTCTTTCCTCTTTCATATAGGCATGAAGGTTGGTGGTGGTTGGGAATTTTCTTCCTTACTCTATTTGGCTATCCTGGGTTTCTGCATTCTCTTGGGATTTTGTGTGTGTCTCCATCTTGATCAAGGCAGTTGTGTGGGCTACATACTTATCTCCTACCTTCAGGTGTGCTACCCTGTGGGGCAGCCTAATTCCCCCTGTGGGTTGGGCCACTGGGTTGTGGGTCTGCACTTACCTTTCTCCAGGCTCCACTGTTGACCCTCCTGTGTTGATGCAGTTGAGTGGTTGGTTGGCAGCCTGCACAACAGTGGTGGCTGCTGTGGTGACCATGGCTGCTGCTGTGGTGGCAGGCTGCCCTTGTGGAGGCAGTGGGAGCAGGCTGCCCTTCTGGCAGTGTTGGCTGTGGCAGTGGCTGTGGTGGGCCACTCATACAGTGGCAGTCTGTGGCAGTGGTGGTCCACACACATGATGGTGCCCCAAACTCTTGCCATCTGTTGGAGGGGACTACCCCCCTTTTATCCACACCCTTGCCAACACTTATTATCTATTGTCTTTTTGACAATAGCCATCCTAACAGGTGTGAGGTGATATGTCATGGTTTTGATTCGAATTTCCCTAATGATTAGTGATGTTGAGCACTTTTTCATACATTATACATATAGCCCCCCCCCCCTTTTTTGGTGGCTTGCCAGTATGGGGATCTGAACCCTTGACCCTGCCATTTTTATATTTCGGAGAAATGTCTATATTCAGGTCCTTTGCCCATTTTTAAGTAAATGGGGCTATTTGATTTTCTGCTATTGAGTTGTATAAGTTCTATATAAATTTTGGGTATTAACCCATTATCAGATATATTGTTTTCAAATATTTTTTCTCAGTCCAGAAACCACTTTCTCTGCTCATCCATAAGAAGCAACTCCTCATCCATTAAAGTTTTCTCATCCATAAAAGGTAACTCCTCATTCATTAAAGTTTTCTCATGAGATTGCAGCAATTCAGTCACATCTTCAGACTCCACTTCTAATTCCCACTCTCTTGTTGTTTCTACCACATCTGCAGTTACTTCCTCTACTGAAGTCTTGAACCCCTCAAAGTCACCCATGAAGGCTGGAATTAACATTTTCCTAAATCCTGTTCATATTGATATTTTGACCTCCTCCATGAATCACAGATGTTCTTCATGTCATCTACAATGGTGATTCCTTTCCAGAAGGTTTTCAATTTACTATTTTCAGATCCATCAAAGGAATCACTGTCTATGGCAGCTATAGCCTTATGAAATGTATTTCTTTAAAATAAGATTTGAAAGTTGAAATTATTCCTGATCCTTGGGCTGAAGAATGGATGTTGCATTAGCAGGCATGAAAACATTAATCTTCTTGTTTGTCTCCTTCACAGCTCTTGGGTGACCAGGTGCATTGCTGATGAGCAGTAATATTTTGAAAGAAATTTCTTTTTCTGAGCAGCAGGTCTCCACAGTGGGCTTAAACTATTCAATAAGTCATGCTATAAATAACTGTGCTTTCATCCAGGCTTTGTTGTTCCATTTATAGAGCACAGGCAGAGTCGATTTAGCATAATTCTTAAGGGCCCTCGGATTTGTTGAATGGTAAATTTAAACAAAAGTCACCAGCTACATTAGCCCCTAACAAGGGAGTCAGCCTGTCTTTTGAAGCCTTGAAGCCAGGCACTGACTTCTACTCTCTAGCTATGAAAGTCCTAGATGGCATCTTCTTTCAGTATAAGGCTGTTTCACCTATATTGAAAATTTGTTGTTTAGTGGACCCATCTTACATCAATTGTCTTAGCTAGGTCTTCCGGATAACTTGCTGCAGCTTTTACATCAGCACTTGCTACCTCTGGTAGCTTCCAACTTTTCTCATCTCTCTCAGCCTTCACAGAATTGAAGAGAGTTAGGGCCTTTCTCTGGATTAGGCTTCAGCTTAAGTTTATATTGTAAGTTTGCTTTACCTTTTATCCAGACCGCTAAAACTTTCTCTATATCAGCAATAAAGCTGCTTTGCTTTTTTATCATTTATGTGTTCACTGGAGTAGCACTTTTACTTTCCTTTAAGAACTTTTCCTTTGTACTCACAACAAGGCTGTTCAGTACAAGAGGCCTAGCTTTTGACCTGTCTCAGCTTCTGACATACCTTCCTCACTAAGCTTAATCATTTCTAGCTTTTGATTTAAAACGAGAGGTGTACAACTCTTCCCTTCACTTGAATACTTAAAGGCCATTGTAGGATTATTAATTGGGCTAATTCCAATATTGCTGTGTCTCAGGGAATAGGGAAGTCTGAGGAGAGGGAGAGAGATGGGGGAACAGCCAGTCAGTGGAGCAGTCAGACACACACAACATTTGTCCTTTAAGGTTGCCAGCTTCTATGGGCATGGCTCAGCATGCCCCAAATGAATACAATAATAATATCAAAGATCACTAATCACAGATATAATAATGAAAACATTTGATATATTGCAAGAGTTAACAAAATGTGATACAGAGAAATGAAGTAAGCACATGCTGTTGGAAAAATGGCGCCAATAGACTTGCAAGGTTGGCACAAATATTTAATTGGTAAAAACTGCTTTACTGCACAATGCAATAACGCAAGTATGCCTGTAGATAATTGTTGCCTTCTTTTTTTTTTCTTTTCTCCCCCCAGCTTTATTAAGGCTTAATTGACAAATAAAAACTATATATTTATGGTACACAATGTGATGTTTTGATGTATGTGTATATTGTGAAATGATTACATCAAGCTACCTAATATATCCATTGCCTCACATGCATATCATCTTTTTTTTGTGGTGAAAACATTTCAGATCTACTCTCAGAAAATTTCAAGTATAAGGGGCCAGCCAGTTATTGGATCCCTAATTAGGTATGGCCAGTTAGCTCACTTGGGAGAGTGTGATGCTGACAACACCTACTCAAGGGTTAAGATCCCCTTACCGGTCATCGTTAAAAACAGAAAAGAAAAGAAAATTTCATTTCAAGTATACATTATTATTACCTATAGTCTTCATGTTGTACAATATATTTCCATGACATATTTATCCTAACTGAAACTTTGTACCCTATAATGCTTTTTTGGGGAGGAGGTATAATGCTTTTTAAACAAGTCTCAGCTGCATATACAACAAGGAATGTCTCTTGCATAGACAGAAGAAAAAATGCAGAAAAGAGGGCTTGAAAAATTTGAGGAGCTTAAACTCGCTCAGTACATCACTACCTAATATAATGCTCTTACTTATGACTATTAAATATTTCAATTCCTCACCAAAATTATTTTTGTCTCTACTCTAGCAAGAAGCTTAATAGAGTGGGAACTTGCATTGTGAAATAATAATGAGATTCATAATCAAAAACACGGATTTAAGTGCTGACACTACCATTTATATGATGGAGTGCAAATTTATGACTTTGGATCTCTGTTTTTCAACTTATAAAACAAAAACATAAATACTGGCTTCAAGAAGATGCAATTTATACTTGAGGATTTCTTTGTGTAGAGCAGAGAAAACTTAAAACTAGCCAGTCATATGGTCATGTGAAAGCAGTGCAATTCAGGACACCAACAATAATGTGTTGTCGTAATGCTTCCATAATTCTAAAGATAGAAACATTCAGACATGGAGAAATGACCATTCACATAATATTCACACATGCCTTTACTTTGATCAGTTAAGATACTATTTATCTGAATAAAGAATATATGAGAACAACAGTGGTGTATCAAGGTTGGATGGTGAAAATTGTCCACACTGGGTGCAGGCAATAAAAAGATGTAATATCTGTAGAAATTTTTAAATGGTTAAAAAAACTAATATAAACTTCTGTTTAAATTATCACCATACTCCAGCAATTTTAAACAGTGTTAATGATAGAATACTCCTCCCCAGAAAAATATTTTCTTGGTTCAAGTTCTGAACAATTAGTGAAGTTACTGTTGAGTTTTATTTATAGGTAAGCTTTAAATAAGCACATTTTCATTAATAAGCATTGTAGCATTCTAAATACATAGAGGTATTTAGAAAATTTAGAAAATTCTCAGTTATACCATTATCGCCCAACACACAGAGACTCAGCTACAGGAGTTCCTTTGGAAAGTAAGTTCAAAATGGTTTAAAATCATTCAAGCTCACTCTGGGTGCAGTTCATGTTTCTAATCCTCTGGTACAACATATCGCTGTATTTAAACTATAGTTTCAAAATAATGGCAGTGCAGTGAAAGTCTCTACTTTTTGAGTAGGGCTTGGTATGCCTTCTTTACTAATTCCCTATTGCTGCTGTAACAAATTACCACAAATTCGGTCACTTAATACTTAAAAGTTGCTGCAGTTTTTCCTTCTGTAAATGCAAATTTTAGTCTGTGCCCTTCTCCTGCCTCCAAAAAGATGTCATGGAGATAAATAACTGGAATAGTACCACGTTCTTAATAAATCACAGATGTTTACACACTATATTAAGCCTGCCATGATAACATCTCCCAAATAATTCAGAACAAGGGTTCATACCTTAAACTACCTGGCCTCTAATTACAATGCTGTATCACCTACTAAGGATCTCCCTTTCTCCAGTTTACAATATGTTCCCCACTTCCTTCTGAGTTCCCACCAGCAACATCCTGAAAGTCCTTATTTCTACTGACAGTGTGTTCAAGGCAATTTAGGCTTTCTCTATCACACTCCTAATAAAAATTCTTCCAGCCTACAACTGCCTGATTCCAAAGCCAACTACACACTTTAGTATTTGTTACAGCAGCACTCCACTTCAAATTCAAAGTCTGTAGTAGTTTTCTATTTCTCTGTAACAAATTACCACATAATTAGTCGCTTCAGACAACACCCATTTATTATCTCACAGTCCTGTGGTTAAGGAGACCAGGTACAGCTTAATTGGGTCCTCTGCTGACAGCCTTACAGAGCCAAAAAATCAGTGTCAATCTCATCTGAGGCCCAAGGTCCTCTACAAGCTCACTGATTGTTGGCAGAATTCAATTCCTTGCAATTGAGAAATGAAATCCTCCTTTTCTTGCTGGCCATCAGCCAGGGAAAAATCTCAACCCCTAGAGGGCCACCCTCAGGTCCTTGCCACATGGCCCCCTCCTCTCACAACATGGCTGTTTTCTTCCTCAAGGCCAACAAAACATCTGCTGCTGCTGCTTCTTGTCTCTTTTAAGGACTCACTTGATTAGGCCAGACCCATCCAGGAAAATCTCCCTTTTCATTAACTCAAAGTCAAATGATCAGTAACTTGATCACAGGAATAAAGTCTCTTCATATTCACAAGTCTTGCCCACACTGAACAGGCTGGAATTATATAAGGCATGTATGCCAGGGGGTGGGAATCTCAGGGCCATCTTAAGAATTGTCTACTGCACCAAAGCACCATTTCGCCCACTCCTTCCCCTCTAAGTTTGGATGCTACCTTGGACTCCTGGCCTCTTATAGTGCAGCTAAGATGTTCTGTGTATTTACTCCCCTCCTTTTCCCCAGTTTTCATCACCCTGTCCTTGAACAGATGCCTCTTGCTTTAAAGCAGTTGGACTTTCAACTGTAGGTTTCTTGTTCTCTGCAAAGTTGATTGCAGAAAAGTCAATAAGCCAGTTGTCCTGCTGGTGAGCAACCTAGAAAAGGCCATCAAAGGCATAATTGTATGTGGCCAATAATCTTGCCACATTTGTGGATACTTAAAAATGTATGAACTAGAGAAAGTTAATACAGTAAATGAGGTTCTTAATAACAAAGTCTGCCTAAGTGTTTAACATTCTCAGACTCCTTTAAAAACACATTTTATAAAATGAAAACCCTAAAAAATATTTTAAATATTTTTAAGAATTTGCCAAGGAGAATTCATGGAGAAACCTATTAGCTTTGTGCATAATTGTTGCTGCTGAGTGCATCTCTAGTTCAGCTCTTGCCTAGGCCACAACTCATCAATTAATTTTAAATTTTATTTTTCTCCTATGTCTACTGGGGGGGGGAGCCTCATTTTTTCCTTTCTGCTCTGGTAAATCTTTTCTTGCATGATCACACTGTGGTTAGACTTGTAATAGTATTTACTGTACAAAGGGGTCTTCAGAAAGTTCATGGAAAGATTTGCATTATCTTTTAATTCCATGTTTCCACAAACTTTTTGAAGTACCCTCATATTTACTATAAATATTGTGGTCTCCTCTAATTAGATTCAGCAGTCAAGTTTAGTATATCTATGGGGACATGCACCAAACTTTATACACATATAAAGATAACTGAAGCATGCACTCTTAAAAAGCATTAGATGAGAAGAAAACATCCCCTCCAAAACTATATAAAATCAATGTCTATTTTTGGAATCTGACAGAATATCATTTAAAAATATATTCATTTTGTGTGAGTATACAAATGTATGCTATTATCCATACCATTATAAAAGGGAAGCCACTCTATCAGACTTTACATTTATTTATTTTGCTAGCTTTCTGGTAACAACCTGGCTACCAAAAGAGAAGCAAGTACTAAAGCAGGTCCAGTTTCTTGCTCCTCTAATATGAACTGGGCTGAGTACACTAATGTGAGAGGTTCAAGCTGCTGCTGTTATCCCCATAGAGTATTTATCAAATCTTCTGTTAGATATAGCAAAGAAAATCAGAGAGCTATAGTCACTCAAAGGGCAAAAGTCAATTCTTATGTAAGGACTTCTAATGCTAACACCAGGTACAACTTAACAGGTTGAAAGAGCTTTGCTAGAAGAAACCGTGACAGGAATTAAGAAACAGGCATAAATCACTTTATATAAGACATGGCAATGAGATTATATTTAAAAACGTCAAGTGAATTTAAATACCTTTTAAAAGTCAGTCACAAATAGAATCATAAGAACCAAAAGAAATTTATTTATAAGATTTCTTACTTGACCAGTGGTCAAGAAATAATCGACTAAGACCCTACTAACAGTCCTTAAGCCAGTTCACACAAGAGAACAACCAGAGCAGCTCCTGATTATATGGCTAGAAAGATGTCTTTCTGAGTGTCCTTCAATTCCACAGGGACATAAATTTAACCAAAAGGGTCTGAGTCACAGCTTCAAAAGTGCTGTTCCCTGTCTACCTTACATAGCTATTTTACCATTTTTGTTGATTTCTTTGCCAGTGTCTTTCTCTTTTTCTCCTCCTTTGTCAGTTTTCTCTTTTTCTCCTTCTCTGGTGACTCCTTTCTCTTCTTCTCCACTGTCAGCTCCTTTCTTGCTTCCATTCTCTCTTCCATTGCTGGCTCCTTTCTCTTCTTTCTCTTGAAGACCAAGGTAAACTGCTTTGTTATAGCCTTCCCGGTTCCGAGCAATTTCGATGGCAAAAAATTGTATCCTGGGGGCTGGAATGTGAATAGAATTGATTATTGTATTAGTCTCAGTTCCCTAAATCTACTGTAAATCTATTGACAAAGCTGAACTAACATGCAAACCATTCAAGTACAGTCATAAGCTTCAGAAATCCTGAATTCTAATCTCATATTAAGGAGACTGAAAATACTTAACTATCTTACAGTTACTTAAGAAACAGCAAGATGATCTTTAAAAATACTTGAAGATGATCTCCAACCTAACTATACATGTCATTGATTCATCAGTAAAACCAGACTCCTTGCTCTCTCCTTACACAGAAACAATTCCAGAGGCCAGGAACTCACCAAAGATGGTGTTTTCCTCAGTGTAGCCCTGAGAACAATCTAGTCGCAGCAAAGTACCGTAGTTGAAGTCTTCTACAATCCCGTTGAACTTCAAGCAGAATGGCCTCCACTTCTATAAAGGAAAAAAACGATGCCTTAACTGACAAATGCAAGAGGCTGATATATTCAGGCCTCGAGAGTGGTTCACACTTCCACAGTAAGGAAAATAACCATAGTGGAAGAAACTAGGATTGAGGTGATTGCTAGTTAGTGAGTTTCTGTGCTTTCTATTGTGTCTTTAGACTATTTCCTAGCAAGGACAATATTTTAACCTGAAAAATATCTAAATCCTTTACTACAGAATTAAAATGCGATATCTTAGATTCTGTTTTGTTTTGAAGTTAATGGCCAGCTCAGCCCAAAATGGTTACTCATCCCCACTAAAACACAAATGAGACAAAGACAGGAATTTGGCCCAAAGTCATAAAGTTAGATTTTTTAAAAGTCCATTCAATACTGGCAATTTTCCAAGGATCAGTAACAGCTTACCAGAAGTCAGTTTACATTCTTCATTAACCAAGGTCCCACTGTCAAGGAAAATTTTTTTCCTAACTATCAGAGTGCTAGTGCACTGTGAAAGTACAAGATAATCATGTAAACAGTGAGAAACACAAGTTTTCCAGTTACCCATAGCCTGTGATCACGTGAACTTAAATCCAGAGAATCAAAATATCCTGGTACCTTATTTGCCACTCTGCCACCCAAGCCTTCTGGTTAAACCACCTCCTTAAACTGATTCCTCCTCCCCTGAAAGGGCTCGGTGGGTGGGAATTTAAAATGTCCAAGTCAAAAAGGAAAAAAAAAAATAGACAATGAATATGAAAAATACATAAACCAGAAAAACATTCATTTCATAACTTAGTTGATTACAACTACAAAAAAGCCTCAGTTCTTTACGCATTTCCTTAAAACAAACAAAAAGAGTTTAAATGTATGAAAATGTACCAACAATCAAAAACAGTTTGTAGATGCTAGGTAACATTTAAGACAGAATTCTTACCTCTTTAGCTGATTCTGATTTGAGTTCTTCTGGGTCCAAGACATCTATCCTAAGTTTCTCAAAATTTTTCCGGAACTCAGAGTAGATTTGGTCATCTACTTTGGTGAGTTTCAGGAACTGTGGGTCAACTGATGAAATCAACTGCCAGACAGTAAAACAACATACAGATGCTAGTCTCTGACTGACTACACCTCCATCCTCCCCACCCCCACCAGAAAACCCTTATGGTTTTCAGGATAGAAGATTTCATTATGAAGTACTAACAGCTTAGGTCCTGGATAAAATCATGACATAGTTTTAAAGGGCCATAATATATTACGGTCCCTTCCGCCAGTTTGGCAATTAGCCCATTTGGCCCTAGTCCTGTCTATCTACCTTTGTGGATTGTTCATTCATTCAAAAAACATTTATTAAGTGCCTACTACATATGGGCCAGGTACCCTTTTGCCAGTTAGCAATGCAACACTAGGCAAAGAAGCAGAACTCCTCACTATCAAAACAAATTCACCTCCACTCCCCTGTCCTCTGTGGGCAAGCTCTTATAGTAATAAAAACTATCTCCAAAACACAACTGCTTAATTTGCAGAGATCAGTGATTAGCAGAGCACCATATACTACAATTACATGTTTAATTCTGCTTAACGATAAAGACATACAACTCACCTTGTAGTAAACTTCAGCATGTTGCATTGCTCTCATGGCCCAAGCCATCTCAATGTCAGGCTGCAAAAGAGTGATGAGTGCCAGGTCAGAAATTTCCAAATCCTATGACTGAACAACAAATTAAGAAAGTCTGTGGATGTCTAGTTAATGCTCAAGAGAGCTATCAAACTTGATGTTACTGTCAAAAGATAAAAACTGGACTAACAGATTTAGACAATATAATTCTTTTTCGTCCTTACGACAATCAAAAGAAGCTACCTACATGGTATAATAAACACAATGAGCTATCTTTGCCCAACAGCCAGTGAAAGCGTGGGAGAGAGTAGATAAATCACTTTCTCAGGATTGAGTTAAATCACTGTAAAACTGAAATAATATACCCACCTATACCATTGAGGTGCTAGGAAGACAAAGATAATGGAAGTAAAACTACTTTTCACTTAAGAGTGTAGCATGTCATAATCATCATTTGTGTTTATCAGATAGCCAATTCCCCATCCTATAAAACCTAGAAATGAATCAGTATCATGAAGCAGGCCAGGTTATAAATGTCTTACTAAGCACTCACCACTTGTTTCACTGGAATCTCCCACTCCAACTTCACCAATCTATTTCACTGACTCAAGAAAAAGCCATTTGCATTAGTAGCTCCATGTCTTAGACCATGTATTTTTCCTACCTGCCAATCCATGTCTTTTGTCCACCTACACATTCAGGACCCAATTCGAGGCCCCACTTCTTCGGTGAAGTTGTCTTCTACTGCCTCGGTCCTTAGGGGTCTCTCCTTCAGCTAAACTCTTTGGATCATAGAGCCTGACCCACCCACCTAGTATGTATCACATTCTTATTTGGGTATTGTTACTATTCTCACATCCCTTTGTCTTGTTTCTCAAAATGCATGATGTGCTTTCTCCTTAAGGGTCTAAACCAGACACACCTTAAGCCAGTGCAACTTTCCTGCACAATGCAATCAATCAGGAACCTTTAAAAAATAGGGATTCTTGGCTGCCACCCTCCAAACATTCTGCTTTAGCTGATCTGTACTACAACCTGGCCATCGGGATGTTTAAAAGCTTCTGAGGTGATTCTAAAGCGTAGCAAAGTTAGGCAACCACTTCCACAGGCATTAGTCCTGTGTCTGTGGACCAAGACTAGAATGAACTGAAAGGCGCGGTTTCTGGCAGACATGGAGAGAGTCTGCAGAAGGTATTAGGGCGCGGGGTTATAATTTAGTGGAAGGTCCTGCAGAGATCCCAGGCTAGCTCGGTGGGTGGGAGCTGTGGGTGAGTCATACTCACATCGTTGCCATACGATTCTGCTGGGAGCGAAAGAGCATGTGCCACAGACACCAACTCCCCGGAAACCTGAGAAGGGAAAAAAGGGGGGGGGGGGGGTAAAGAATTCAAGTCTCGACCCACCTTGACTTCCCCACTCACCCGACCCCAGAGTAGCGTCTCACCGGCTCATCAGTTCCACTAGTAGCCTCCATGTTGCAGCCCAGCAAGCGTGCCTTCACCCTCCCAGAAGTGCCTTTTTGCGTACTTCTTCCGCAGTTGATTGGAAAGGCGGGCGGGACCGGAATCGTTCTCATCTGACCACGCTTACACTCACCCTCTCTCTTCCGGAGATAGTCGCTGGCCCCACCCGACTAGCCTCGCGCAGGCGCAGAGGTGGCGTGCTGTTTCGTAGTCGGGGCTGCTGGAAAAATCGGAGTTGAGTGACTGCTTAGGAATTTCGGTGGTGATCATGGGAAAAACCTGAGTTAAGATAATGCGATTTTCGTGTCCCCGCTGCACTGTGTGCCCCGCAGAAATTTGAATTCACTTACCAGGCGTGCATGCGCGCGCGCGAGCGCACACGAACACCCCAAACCAGGGAGTAAATCACAAACAGCCATGGTGCCTGGGGCTGGAGTGTAGGAATGAAGAATTTAATCCCTGCCGCGGAAGAACTAGATATAGCAAGGGAAGAGATAAAGGGCAATCACAGCATAGCATCATATGCGTTTGCTGTGGGAGCATTAATGGGGGATACCTAAGCTGGGTCATGAAGGGCACTTAGCCAAGCATGTAGGGAAGGACACTCCAGGCAGAAGGAATAGCACATGCAAAGGCACTGTTGAATTAAACATCATGGCACCTTGCTGGGAATTGCAAAAATAGTATAGCTGGAGCAAGAGTGCTGTCATGTATAATTCTTTGAGGGAGCAGAGGGCCTTTGTATACTGTATATTAAGGAGCTGATAGTTTACCCTAAAAGCAATGGTAAGCTACTGAAGGCCTTAAAGTAGACCAGCCTAATGATCAGACTTCAGTTTTAAGAGGATCAATCTAACACGATGTAGAAGATTAATTTGAGGAAGATAAAATTGGAGGCAAAGAGACCAGCTTGAAGGCAGTGGATGATGAAAAACTAAACTAAGGCAGTGACAGTTGAGATGAATTTTGAGAATCAATAAGGCTTAGAATCAATCGGACTTTTTGGACTGGAGGATAAAAGAGAATTAGGATTCTAGTATGACTTCCAGGTTTCAGAATAGGATTTGGGAATGAATATCATTGAGCTAGAAAACACAGGAGAAGGGATGATGAGTTTAATTTGAGGAGATGAATTTGAAGAGCCTATGGGACATTTAGACAGAATTGACCAGCTAGAGGGAGATCTGATCAGAGATATAAATTTGATAGCTGATACTTGAGGTTTAGTTGAGCTTTCTCAATAAAACTATAAAGAACTGTAACGACACAAACAGCAGCAGGCCAAGGACAGAACCATTTATGAAAAAGAGGCAGGGGGAAAAAAAAGACTAAAAACAAAGTTGTCAGTAAGACATCAGCAAAGAACAAGGCAAGTGTCACAGAAGCCAAGGTGTGAGCTTCCAGGAAGAAGTGGAGAACAGAGCCCAATACCCTGGGTTGAGTATACTAAGCCCAGAAATATGGAGAGGTCATTGGAAACCTTAGCAAGAACAGTTTCGGTGGAATGGTAAGGGCAGAAGTCAGATGGCAGTGGGTTGAAAAGAGAGTGGGAGGTAAAGAAGAGATGGCAGTGACAATAGAAATTTCTTCTAAAAAGTTGCAGCTAGAAAGAAATATGAGGTCTAGGTACTTTTTTTTTCTTTAAATTGTGGTAAAGAACAGATTACAAAAATTTACCATCTTAACTATTTTTAAGGGTACAGTTCTGTAGTATATTATATATTATATATACAGTTAAGTATATTATATATACAGCTAAGTATATTCAGATTGTTGTGTAACCGATCTCCAGAGCTTTCTAATCTTGCCAAACTGAAATTCTATACCCATTAAACAATTCCCTATTTTCCCATCCTCCCAGCCCCTAGCAATCATTCTATTTTCTGTTTCTATGAATTTGACTATGTTAGATACTTCATATAAGTGAAATCATAAAGTATTTGTGTTTTTGTGACTGACTTATTTCACTCAGCATAATGTCTTCAAGGTTAATCTGTGTTGTAGCATATGACAGGATTTCCTTCCTTTTTAAAGCAGAATAATATTCCATTGTATGTAAATACCACATGTTGTTTATCCATTTGTCAATCAATAAACACTTGGGTTGCTTTCACCTTTTGGCTATTGTGTATAATATAGCTATGAACGTGGTTGTGCAAATACTACTTTGAGACCCTGCTTTCAATTCTTTGGGGTATATACCCAAAAGTGGGATTTCAGGATCATATGGCTAATCATGTGGTTAATGGATCATGTTTTAAATTTTTTAAGGAACTCAGAGACTTTTAGAATTATTTTACGTTTAGAGAGACTTAGCTGTACTGAGGAATTGGCATTATACAAGAGTGTTCTGAAGGCTGAGCTAGGTGTATCTCGAGAGAAACTGAATGAACAGAGGCAGCAAAAGTAGAAAATCAAGAAATCCCATTCAGACACATTCTGTTTTCTCTTAGAAAGTATAAGAGGACAACTAAGAGCAAGAGGGAATGTGTTAAAGTCTTGTCTTCAGAAGAATGTCTTTGAATAGCAGCTTAGAGGAGTGGAAGAACCAATCTTACAGGGAGATGGAGGGAAGTTCTCAGGGAACAGCTAAAGCTGGAGGACACGATTCTGCAAGAGTAGTAGTCTTAGTCTGTATGTAACCCAGAAGTCTGAATGTAAGATGGGCCACCCACATTGATGCTGAAGGTTAGTGAATGCAGAGGCCTGACCAGGGGTCAATAGACAAGAATAACATGGAAAGGTAGACTCAAACCGATGGCCAGATTGGTGCATAGCAAGTAGATATGAATATATCCAAGGGACCCACTTGTCCTTCTACTTGAGGAAGCACTTAGGTAATTTGCTTTATCTAATTTTGGGGGAAGATTCACTGCCTTCACATTAAAAAAAAAAAAAACCCAAACCAAACAAACAAAAAACATTAAAATGTATAATATGTTCATGGTTTGTTAGGGTTAGTTTTACTTTTTTAAAAATAAGGTACCTACACACTACTCAACTACTCACAGACTTAGATACTTGCAGACACCAGGAATTGGGTCCCCCAATATTGGAAATTCTGCACTCCAAAACAGCAGGAGATAAAACTGTCACCTAGAGCTTTTCTCACTGTTAGGGAAGGAAACCAGCCCAAGCAGAGTAAAATAAGTGTTTGTCTTCACACTCACACCTATTGTTTCAGATGGACTCAAAGTTGCTGCCTATTAAAATAAGGGAGAGAGGAATAGGCCAGGAACAAAAGGCAGCACATAAAAGGGAAGAGTTGGTGGACTTTAAGAACTACAACAAAGAGAACTTTTGGTGTGGGGTAAGAAAACTGGAGATGGAAATCCACTGGGATGATTCCCTCTATTTTTTGGAAAGGCAGCATTGAATTGTCCCTTCAGCTTCTTCCTTAAACAGGTAACGTGGACATGCCATGGGTGAAACAAGAAGGCATCACAGTCCTGACTAAGATGCCAAGTATCGGTAATGCCAGGGATCGCAGGAGTGTGGAGAAGGTGAAAGTTATAATTGCTAGGAGATAGGGAAGAGGAAGGCAGTAAGTTATTAAATATGAGTTTGTCAATGGCAAGGCACTTGGATGAGTGCTGCTATTTGCAAGTGGTGAAACCATATAGATATTCCCTTTGAACATGAATCACATGGTCTTGGAGGCTATCAGACTACATGGGAAAGGCAAACTTGAAATGACCTTGAAACTGATCATTAAAAGCTGAGAGAAAAAATAGGACTATGGTCAGAAATCATGTAAGTTAGTCTATCTAATCATGGTATGTACAGGGGTTGACTTATGTCAGCTTATAAGGCTACTTAATGTGAAAGTAGGCTGTTAGAGATGAAATCTCTAGTGATCACGTTCACATGGTATGTTCTATATCAGGAGGGAGCACAACAGTGACCCCAGGATGCCTTTCCAGATTGGGTCTTCTCCCAGACACCTTATAGTAACATAGCCTCAAAATACATAAAGCAAAAATTGAAAAAATTACAAGCAGAAATAAACAAATCCATTAAAAGAGTGGGATATTTTAATATGTCTCTCAGCAACTGATTGATCAAACAGCCAATAACTTAATAAAAATTTAGAAGTTTTGAACAACATGATGAACAAACTTGATTTAATGGGCATATTCTGAACCCTGAATTCAATAATTATATAATACACATTATTTTCCATTACATTAAAATATGTGATAAAGTATGTCTCAAAAGGTAATAAAGAGTTAAATTCATGCAGATAAGTTAGAAGCCATACCTGATATGCAGTAGAGACAATGAAGTCAGTGAATTCTTGAACAGGAATTGAGTAGCAAAATAGACATGTAGACACTCTTCAGGGGCATAGTTTTTTGTTTTTTTTTTTTGTCTTTTTCCGTGTCCGGCAACGGATCGCAACCCTCAGTGTCGCCCCCGTACTGGACCGGGACCGGAAACGGGATCGCAACCCTTGGTGTTGCTCCCGCACCTCGCTCAGCCAGTGAGCGGGAACCGGTCTGTATGTGGGATCCGAACCCTCGGGCGGGAGTGCCGCCGCGCTTCCCAAGCGGCGCACTATCCAGTGCGCCACCGGGCCGGCCCATAGGGGCATAGTTTTTATGGACTGTTTGGCTATCGGATTATAGACAGGAAAGCAAACTCACTTGGCCTTGAAAATTTTCACCAAAAGCTGGGAGAAAATTAAAGTGGGGCTCTGATTAGATATCTTGTGAGAGTATTCCATGAAGGCAGAAATCCTCATTAACAAAATCTAACAAGGAACAGGTAAAAGAGATGGCTTTGCCACCTTGCTGAAGCTGTTACATGTGAGAGTGATGATCATATTCCAGGACTGTTTTGTGGTCAGGAGAAAATACAACAGTTCCTCGGGATGCCATCTGACCAATCTGACACAGTTGTTACAAGAAGTGACACAATGTATTGCATCTCTTTTGACATGGAGACTGACAAATCCCTGAAGATCTTGTTCTGTCTTGGGGTGCAGTGGCCAACAGGAGTTGACAGGTTGACAACATGACACAGATGCCACCAGTACTGCTCCCTTTCACATTCACTAGTTCCCATAAGTCCCTCTCAGCCTTGTGTCATGTCCAGAATCCCATTCTCCATCCCCCTTGCCATCAATAGTAGCTTCAGTGCTCCCAAGTGTGCTGTAGTATGATAGTGCTGCCAGGCTGACCATGAACTCCAGCCATTGCTCTTTCATAGCTGGTGAACAGATTTGCTTCTCAGAAAGGAAAACCCAGGCTTCTGGTCAAGATGGCAGAATAGATAGTCCCCAGCATCACTCTCTCCCACAATTCAACAAATGCACAACTATAAAAAACAACAACAGCCAAGCTGGGGCCGCTAGAGCTCAGGGGAAGAGGAGGAGAGACTTACGGAGTGCATGAAGAGGGGAGAAGCCACAATGAGAGAAAAAAACTACTCCGACCATTTCATGCCACTGCTGCTTTAAGGCTGAAGCTGGAAAGCGCACGGAGCAGGAGCCAGGAAAAGCCACAGCTGTGCCCTTCGGATGGAGTTGCTTGGAGGTGGCAGGGGAGAAGAGGGCCTTGGTGGCCCCCAGGACAGCAAGACCACTAATAGTGTTCCTGTGGACCCACGCAGGAGTGAGGAGCCACAACAACTGAAAAAAAGGAGCCAATCAGAGGCTGGTGAGTCATCACAAGGGACTGGCACACGGCTTGTCCCATGGGAAGTGTTTGCGGCACAGGCAGTGGGGGAGACAGGCCCACCAGGGGGACACGGGGGTACAGAAAGGACAGCTGATCTGCACCCCAATCAATGAAGGACCACTCAGAGGAGACTGGTCAGGAATATAGAATTGCATGGGATGCAGTTTGATGAAAAGACTCAGGCCCAGATCAGAGTTTCTACACAACCCAGGTGCACTGGGTCCCTGGAGAGCCAGAAGCACCTATAAGGTCAACCATTAAAACCTGAGCTGCACAAAAAGCCTTCCCTAGGGAATTAGCAGCAAAGCAGCAATTTAGCTAAACCACAGAGCTGAAGTACTGGTCCCCACAGAAAGCTCCACCATTTTAGAAGTAAGCAAAGGACAAAAAGTTCCAGCCCAGGCACACTGCCAGCACCTCAGAGCCCACCCAGGGACCTGAGACATGGATGTGGGGACCAGATTTCCCCCCCTCCCACAACCAGGCACACCACTACCATCTCAGGGCCCACCTGGGAACCTGAGGTAAGGAGTCAGGGACCGGACCCCCCCCACACACAACCAGGCACACCACCACCATCCCAGCGCCCACCTGGGAACCTGAGGTATGGAGCCAGGGACTGGACCCTCCCCCCTACAACCAGGCACACCTCTAGTGCCTCAGGGCCCTCCTAGAGTCCTGAGGTCTGAAGCTGGGGACTGGACCCCCCCACACACAACCAGGCACACTGCCAGCACCAAGGAGCATGCCAAAAACATCACCTCCATGTGGGAGGCCCACCACAGCCACCACAATAACCACAGCTGCTGCAAAAGTGGCTAGACACCACAACCACCATGCTGATGGTCCACCAGCCACTGGAGTACATTGACACAAGGAGAGTCACCAGCATAGACCAAAGAAAAGAAGAGGATGTCTCTCTTCACAAAGCCCATTCCAGAGGGACAGAAGAAGCATCTGCTCTACGATAATATTGGGGGACTTGAACACACCTCTCAGTATTGGACAGATCATCAAGCAACAAATCAACAGAGTAACCATTACTCTTTCAGAAGGAGAGAAGAAATCTAGGGTTATCAGAGGTGGGAGGGAGGAGGGAGAGGGGTATAGGGAGAGATTGGACCAGGGGCATAAAGAATAAGTACGATTTGTAACAATATATATGCTGGTAATATTGATTCGATCAACATATGTCAACGTTGAAACCCCCCCCCCAGATATGCATAACTAATTACGGCTCAATAAAAAAATTTTTAAAAAAGAAAGGAAAACCCAAGAAACACCACTCAATATCTATAATACCAACTAGTGATAAACTTAGACCTTGAATTCAAGTCCTAATTCTTCCATTTACTCTTTTTGAACAGGGTCTCATTTTTTTTTTTCAAATATTAAATGGAAACAAAAATACCTAATTTGTAGAGTTATTCTGAAATCAGTGATGTAATGTGAAACATTACCTAACTTAGGAGAACGGCTCAATTTATGGAAGCTGTGTGCTATGGTTTGAATGTGTTTATCCCTTCCAAAATTCACATTGGAACTTAATTCTCAATGCAACAATATTGGGAGGTGTATCCTTTGGGTAGTGATTGAGGCAGTGCTCTCATGAATGGGATTAGGTGCCCTTATAAGAGAGCTTGACAGAGGGAGTTCGCCCCTTTATGCCCCTTCCATCCCTTCCACCTTGTGACAACACTGTTCCTCCCCTCCTAAGGATGTAGCAACAATGTGCCATCTTGGAAGCAGAGAGACCAGGCTTTCACTAGCTGGCACCTTGATCTTGAACTTCCCAGCCTCCAGAATTGTGAGAAATAAATTTCTATTGTTTATGAATTGCCTAATCTGTAGTATTTTATTAGTACAAACTATGCTTTCATTTACTATTAATAAGCAGCTATATAGGGAAACAATGAGCTGCTTGCTTCCTGATGCCACCTGCAACATAAATGAAAATCAGAAGTCCTGCATGATCCTTCAACACTGTGCAAAGCACCATAAGACATTTCAGGCAGGTCTGGCAGGTTAGGTCATATGGTTAGAGTGTGGTGCTGATAACACCAAGGTCGAGGGTTCAGGTCGCTGTACCAGCTGGCTGCTGAAAAAATATATATTTCAGCCTCCTTGGCCAGCAAGAAAAGAACTGGTTTGACACATTGAAAGTAGCAAGGTCTTATAAATGAATGGAACCTAAAGAATATGGGATGAGCCCCATCAACAGAATTTATAGATAAAATCTACTATCTCTAGGGTAACTGGGAAGCAAAGTTGGCCCTTCAACTCTTTGCATAGTTAGGGAGCATGTAGGTCTGAGAGCACAACACTTCTTCTGAATAAGCCTTGGGGGTTCAGAACTTCTAATACTCTGAGAAACAGACAAGAGAGAAGAGTGAGTCAGAGTAGAAGGCATTTATTCCTAGAAGAAAGAGCTTTCATATTCATCCTCTTCACTTCTGCTGTCCTTGGTGTGCCAGGGGATTGTGTCAAAATCAGTAGCTGTATGATGGGCAGACTGAGCCCCACAAAGCAGACCTGAGATTGATAGGAGAGGGCTCCTATTATAGGGCTGGGTATTATTTTGTCATTCTACCTAAGATGTATTCTTCTCTGAATGTAGAGACCATGATTTATTTTGTAAAGTGTGTTTTGTGGGTAATATAAGAGCTTCCCTTTTAGTATTCCACCTTCAACATGGTGCCATCTCTCTACCCTTAGTGGGGTGATGGAGTTTGGATATGTTGTCCCCTCGAAAACTCATGTGGAAATCTGATCCCCAATGTGGCAGTGTTGGAAACTGATTGAGTCATGGGGGTAGATCCCTCATGAATGGATTAATGCTCTCCCTGGGGGAGAGGCGATTAATGAGTGAGTTCTCGCTCTATTAGTTCCCATGAGAGCTGGTTGTTTAAAAAGACCCCGGCACCTCCCCTCTCTCTCTCTTGCTTCCTCTCACCATGTGATCTGCTTGTAGCTGCTGGCTGCCTGCCACTTTCCACCATGAGTAGAAGCAGCCTGAGGTCCATGCCAGATGCAGCTGTCCCAGAATCGTAAGCCAAATAAACCTCTTTTCCTTATAAATTACCCAGTTTCAGGTATTTCTGTTATAGCAACACAAAACAGACTAATACAGAAAATTGGTACAGAGGAGTGGGGTGTTGGTATACAGATACCCGAAAATGTGGATGCAGCTTTGGAACTGGGTAATGGGCAAAGGTTTGAGAAGTTTGGAGGACTTAGAAGGAGACAAAAAGATGAGAGAATGTTTGGAACATTTTAGAGATTGGTTAAATGGTTGTGACCAGAATGCTGATAGAAAGAAATTTCTAAGCAGCAAAGCATTAGGAAGCTGCATGGTTACTTTTAACAGCCTATGCTGAGTTATGGCAGAAAAGGCATGATGTAAAGCCAGAATTTAAAGGGAAGCAGAGCATAAAGATTTGGAAACTTTGCAGCCTGGCCATGTGGTAGAGAAGTGGAGAGCAGGAGAAAAGCTCAAGGGTGAAGCAGATAAACTGGTTGCTAAAAACATTAGTTTGGTGATGAGGCAGCCAGATGACAATGGGGAAAAAGCCCTAAAGGCATTTGAGAATTCTGGAAGGGTGCCCCGCCCATCACAGGTGTGAGGCCTACAAGGACTGAGTTGTCCTGGCAGACAGACCTGGGGCACAGCTGCCCTCGGGAACCTGCTCCCTGTATTCCAGCCGCTCTCGCTGAAGCAGCCCTGCCTCAAGCAGCTCCAAGTGTGGTTCGTGCAGCAGCCTGAAACCTTGGTGGTGACCATGTTGTGTTAAGTCTTCAGGCTGGTAGGATGTGAGAGAAGTGGAGGCTGCCATGCAGGTTCCAGAGGGTGTATGGAAAAGCCTGGGGGCCCAGGCAGAGACCTGCCACAGGGGCAGAGACACTGCAGAGGCCATCTACTAGAGTGATGCTGAGCAGAAAAATGGGGTTGGTGCCCCACAGAGAGCCCCCATCAGGGAGATGTCTAGTAGAGCCAAGGCAGTGGGGCTGCTGCCAGGACCCCAGATCTGTAAGGCCACTGATAACATACAACTCCGGCCTGGAAAAGCTACAGGCACCAGTGCTGCTCAGTGGGCCATGCCTGGCAGAGCTGTGGGAGCGAGGCTGCCCAAGGTTGTGGGGGCCCAGATGCCCAATTGTGCCCAGGATGCAGGAGTTGGAGTCAAAGAACATCATTTTGGAGTTTTAAGACATAATGTCTGTGCTGCTGGGTTTTGGACTTGTTTGTGGCCTATTTCTCCTTTCTTCTGGCCTATTCCTCCCTTTTGGAATGGGAACATGCACCCAATGTCTGTTCCACCATTTTATCTTGGCAGTAGATAAATTTGTCTTTGATTTTTACAGGTTCACAGGTGGAAGGAATTTAGCCTTTGGTCTCAGATGAGACTTTGGACTTTTAAGTTGCTGCTGGAACAAGCTAAGACTTTTAGGACTGTTGGGATGGAATGATTGTATTTTGTATGTGAGAGTGACATGAGTTTTGGGGGCCCAGGGGTGGAATGATAGAATTTGGATGTCTTCTCCCTGCCAAAACTCATGTGGAAATCTGATACCCAGTGTGGCAGTGCTGGAAGCTGTTTGAGTCATGGGGGCAGATCCCTCATGAATGGATTAATGCTCTCCCTGGGGGAGAGGCGATTAATGAGTGAGTTATTGCTCTATTAGTTCCCGTGAGAGCTGGTTGTTTAAAAAGACCCCGGCACCTCCCCTCTCTCTCTCTTGCTTCCTCTCACCATGTGATCTACTTGTAGCTGCTGGCTGCCTGCCACTTTCTGCCATGAGTAGAAGCAGCCTGAGGCCCATGCCAGATGCAGCTGTCCCAGAATCGTAAGCCAAATAAACCTCTTTTCCTTATAAATCACCCAGTTTCAGGTATTCTGTTATAGCAACACAAAACAGACTAATACAATGGGGATTTTATTCCATTTAGTTTATACTTTTTTCTCCTTGTGTTTTTTTTCTTTTTTTCTTTTCTTTCTTTTTTTTTTTTTTTGGTGGCTGGCTGGTATGGGGATCGAAACACTTGACCTTGGTGTTATCAGCACCATGCTTTAACCAAGTGAATTAACCAACCACCACCAGGCCTCTCATTTCTTATATACACTATACACCTAATAAAATTTTTCATTCAATCCCTAATATTTGTTGATAGCCTGCTCAGAGCTGTGCCCATATGTGGCTAAGCCCTAGATATGTAATGATGAATAATGCACAGTACCTTCTTCCAAAGCACTCATCCTAGTGAGATACGTTACACTAAAATTGACAATTACAAAAAAGACAGTAGTAATCAAAATGATTCCAAGGAGTAACACGGTTGCTCACATATATTAGAGGAGTGCCATGAGTTGGATGAATGGATAGATAACAATATATCCAGGGTATTATGGGAAGACAGGGAAGGGCATCTAAGCTATCCTGTGAGAATGCTGGGATCTGCTTGACTTCTGAAGTGAACACACCTTAGGTTAAGGTTGGAGATTTCCAACATGTTAAGCTCCCATGAAAACTCTGGCAGTTGCCACCTTTAACTTAAAATTGCCCATGGGTAAGGGCAGAGAAATAATTCTGTTAATTGCTGAGTATAGATCATATGAACGCAGATTGTCCTATACGTGTTTTTTTTTTTTTTTTTTTTTTTTTTTGAAAAATTTTTTTTCCCCCCTTTTCCCCTTTTTTTTTTTGAAAATTTTTTTTTTTTTTTTTTTTTTTTTTTTTTTTTTTTTTTTTTTTGTCTTTT
>NW_007733147.1:16190-19846 GCF_000696425.1 Galeopterus variegatus | reverse complement strand
TTTTTGTGTGTGTGTGTGTGTGTGTGTGTGTGTGCACACGCACCTGTGAATGAATGTGTTTGAAAAAGATAGAGAGACCTCTCCAAGCACACCAGGGGCAGTACAAGTGATCTGGAATCAGGTAAGATTTAAATTCACTTCCTCCTTGGAAGTTACCAGCTTTACTCTCCTATTCAGTCTCAGGGCCATGATGGTTTATGGTTAAAGTTGCGTTATCTTTTATTTCAGAGGCACCTGAGTTTTAATATTTATATGACTTTAGGCGGATTTCTTAAACTCACTGAATTTTGGTTTCCTCACTGTGAAAGTGAATATTATAGTCACACTTTCCTTACCTGGTTGTTTTAATGATGGAATTATATAAGTGAACGTATGAGCTCCTAGCACAGGGCCTGTAAAAATACTTCGTAAATTTTAGATTATTCAAAATGCCATGAACTTTTCTAGCTATAACTCAGACTGAAGCTCTGAGATTATTTTCTGCAAAGGTTCTTTTGTTCCACATCTGCTAAGGTAGAGGCCTGGTTTGAGGAAGGGGGAGAAATAGGCATATATTAGCCCTTGTGAGTAGAGCAGCAACTTCCTGGTACTGTGGTGAGCTGGGACTATCACACGGGATAGGCATAGACCCCAGTCATTCCTGTCTTGTTGCAGTTCAACATAGGCTTTCCACAAGGGAAGTTCTCAAAGCTCCACTCAGTAAGCAATATCAGGATGTTATAGATAAGACTGGGCTTCAGAGGCAGGCAGCCCTGGAATTTAAGAAAAATGAACTAAGCCCATGGCTTGTCTCTTTATATAGTTACTCTTCTCTACTTCTTCTGTATTTACTCTCTCTTTCCCCTCTCCCTCTTTTCCTTCTTTCCTGTTTTGCTTTCTTGTAATCACAGAGGAATTTTTCATAGAAACATAACACAGCCATTTATGTTAGTAACACTTGATAATTCAAGCCCTATCCTTAAATTCTTCTCAGAAATGGGGAAAAGTTTTTGCCTCTGTTGTTGTGCATTTTTTCTAACTAATCAGAACAACTCAGTCATTTAGGACTTGGATCAATTCTTCACTCAGAACCTCTGAAGCCTTACTCACACCCACATTTCAGATCTCCTTTGTCATTCTATTTTATTCCATTCCTGGGTGAGGATATGGAACTGTATGTCAAAATATAACATCAAGCCTGCCCCTGCCTAAGCCTGACGCTGTAGATTGGATGCTCCTGCCACCCCCAACCTCACTGAAGCTTAATCCCCACTGTAACTGTCAAGGTTGGGAAATCCTATTATGGTAATTGAAAGGTAGAGCCTTGAAGAGGTGATTAGATTGTAGCACCATGCCATAGTGAATGGATTAATAATGGTGGTCAGAGGTGTGGTTCTGCAGGCTTTAAAAGGAGAGCACATGAAGAGTTTTTCTCTCTGTTCCACCATTTTCTGCCATGTGAGACCTCTGGGTCACTGTTGCCACTACCAAGACCTTCACCAGATGTATTGCCTGCACTGAATCTATAAGCAATAAATTTCATTTTTTTTTTTTTACAGATTACCCAGTTCCATGCATTTTGTTATAAGCAACAGAAATGGACTAATACAGAAAACTGGTACCAGAGAAGTGGCATGTTGCTTATAACAAATACTTGAAAATGTGGAAGCAGCTTTGGAAATAGGTGTTGAGGAAAGGCTGGAAGAATTTCAAGGAGCAGGCTAGAAAAAGCCTAGCTACTGGTGGGAATTCGGAAAACAAGAAAACCAGGGAAAGTGTGGAACTTTTTAGAGACTAGTTAAATGGTGGTGAGCAGAATGCTGATAGAAATATGGACAGTTAAAGGCCATACTGAGGAGATCTCAGATGTAAATGAGGAGGGATGTCTTGGAAACTAGGGCAAAGATCAACCTTGCTATGAACTGGCAAGGAATTTGGCTGCATTCTGTTCATGCCCCAAATTATTATAGAATGTGGAACTTAAAGGCGCTGACCCACAGTATTTGGTGGAAGCAATTTCTAAGCAGCAAAGCATTCAGGAAGCTGCATGGTTACTTGCAACAGCCTATGCTGAGTTATGGCAGAAAAAGCACGATATAAAGCCAGAATGTATAAAAGGGAAACAGAGTGTAAAGATGTGGAAAATTTGCAACCTGGCCATGTGGTAGAGAAGCAGAGAACATTTCAGGAGAACAATTCAATGGTGTACAACCATTGGCTAAGGAGATTAGGGAAGAAGAAAGGGATGGCCAAGAGAAGAGAGAAATGACCTTGAAAGGCATTTCAGAGATCTTGGAGGCTGTGTCTTCCATTACAAACCCAGAGATCGAGGGAGACAGATGGTCTTGGGGAACAGGCCTGAGATGCCCTCCACAGGCTTACTGCCCAGGGCCACCTTGGGATGCTGCTCCCAACACCAGTACCCCCGCTGCTTTGGTTGCTCTAGCTGTAGTTAAATTAGTCCTAGGCAAGGCTGGACCTGCAGCTTTGTAAAATACAAGCTAGAAGCCAGGGCAGCATCCATGTGGTGTTAAATTTGCAGGCTTGCAGAATGCCAGATATGAAGGTTTGGGAACCTCCACCCTGATTTCAAAGGACGAATGGAAGACTGTGGTTCCAGGAAGAGATCTGTTGCAGGGACGGAGTCACCATAGACAGCTGTCGCTGGAGGCTCAGTGGAAACACCGGGTCTGAGTTGCAGCAGAGCAACCCCATCAGTGCCATGACTTGTGAAGCTGTGGGAGCAGGACCACTATGGAGACCCCAGACCTGTGGAGCTACCAGAGTCAATCACTAGCATGCAAGAGCTGAAGTATGGCCTAAGCCCAGGAAAGCCATAGGAGCAGAGCTGCTCAAGGACCTGGGGACCCAACCCTTGCACCAGTGTGCAGAGGACATCAAACATGGAGTCAGGTACATGATTCACCAGCTTTGATATTTAATGCCTGCCCTCCTGGGTTTTGGATTTGCTTAGGAACTGGTACCCCTTTCTTTTGGCCTATTCCTCCTTTTTTGAATGGGAATATGTACTCTATGCTTGCCCCACCATTGTATCTTGGAAGTAGATAACTTTTTCTTGATTTCACAGATGGGACTTTAAACTTTGGACTTTTGAGTTGAAACAAGATTTTGGGGATGCAATGAATGTATATGTATGTGAAAAGGACATGAGTTAGAAGATTGGGGCAGAATGCTGTAGATTGGAAGCCCCACCAATCTCACTGAGGCTTAATCACCAGTATAACTGATGAGGGTGGGAAATCCTATTATAGTAAGTGAAAGATGTAGCCTTAAAGACATGATTAGACTGTAGAACCACGCCTTAGTGAATAGATAATTAATGGTGGTCAGGGGCATAGTTCTGAGGGTTTTTTAAAAAACAACACACAAAGAGATTTTCTCTCTCTGCTCCACTATTTTCTGCCACGTGAAACCCCTGGGTCACTGTTGCCGCCACCAAGACAGTCACCAGATGTGTTCCCTGAAGTATGGACATCCAGGCCTCTGAAACTGTTAGCAATAAATTTCACTTTCTTTATAAATTACCCAGCTTAAGGTTTTTATGTTATAATCAACAGAAAAAGACTAATATACCTGGTGATAACTTTCATGGAGGTCTGCAGCTTTAAAACGTTTCCCCACGCTCCTGATCGCCTTGGCAACCATGACCCTCACAC
>NW_007733147.1:0-14876 GCF_000696425.1 Galeopterus variegatus | reverse complement strand
CCATCTCTTCTGAGCAGTGAGAGGCCCCAAAGTGGTTAATCTCCCGCCGGAACCCTCAAGCGAGAGGGATCCCTTCCTTGGGAAATTAACACCGAACTGGGGTTCTCTTCCTGCATTTATTTTCCAGACCAGGAAGTTACAGGAAGAGAAAAAAGGTGGGGTTATAGTTTAACAATACAGGCTGGTAACTTTCAGTGAAACAAGCCAGATGACATTCCGGTAAGGCAATTAAGTGGTCTTATCAACACAAGCTTGATCTTAGCAAGCATTCCTTCTCCCTCTAGCAGTTTCTCAGTACCTTTACATAACAATCAGTAACTAGTCTGTCTTTGAGCCAGCAACCTGCTGTGCCACAATTCTTATCTTGCAACAAAGACTCACTAGACTGGGGAAAATTTCCTGTCCTTGCAAGGTCAATATTTGAAACTGCAAGGCTTTGGAAAACCAGGCCCTGTGAAGTACATATGCTTTTTAGTATATTCCACAAAAAGGTAATATATTACATGTATCAAAAAACAAAAAATAAGGAAAGGTATACAGTGAAAAGTGTCCCTCCCAACTTAATCTTCCATCTACCCAATTCCTACCTGCCCCCCTCACACATACAGTTGACCATTGTTATTTGTTTTTTCTGTAAACTTCAAGTGTGTGTGTGTGTTCAAATAAGGAGATGGCCCCCATCCATTTTTGTACAATATGTAGTATACAATATGTACTTTTCTGAACACTTTTTTTAGTTGCGTGACAATGTATCTTGTTGGTCTCCCCGGGTCAGTATACAGAATGCTTCCTCATTCTTTTTCATAGCTTTGCTGTATAATTTATTTAATGAGCGCTCTAATGACAGACGTTTGGTTTTGCTATTACAAACAACGCTGCAGTGAACAACCTGGCACATATGTTATTTCAAACGTGTATAAATACTGGTGTGTCCGTGAGATAAATTTCCAGAGGTGAAAGTGCCGGGTTAGAGGCTTTACGCGTTCATAATTTGCTAGACTTCCTAAATTGTCTTCAAAGGGTGTACCAAATCATATTGTCACCAACAATGCATAAGAGTTTCCCATAGCCTTGCTAACAGAGCACTTTATGAAACTTTTGTGGGTTTTGTTGTTGTTGTTGTCGTCATTACAATTGGTGAAAAAATCATCACATGTCTTTATTTTATTTTTATTTACGGGCTTCCAGTTTAAGAAGGCTTTTGATGAACAGTCCTTGAAGCTGCCTCCCCCAGCTTCTGACAAAAATACCTAAGAAGACCCAGAAGGGGAGAAAAGTTTGCAGCAACCCTGAAAAGTAAGACTGACAAGGAACCTATTGCCAGAATGTGTGAAACATTCCCATTAACTCTAAAGTAAGTAATGTAGCTTCCAATTACTGAATACTTACCATACGTGGCGGAAAGTATATGTGTGTGTGCATGCACGTGCACACACACACGCTTCTCCCTCAGGACTCTTCACAAAGATCCTGTGAGTATGTAGTATTACGAGACATATATGACAAGTGAAGAAACTCTGGCTCAGAAAGCTGAAGTGACTTACTTGCTTAAGGCCATATGACAGGCACAGCTGAGGTTCAAACAACAGGCCTTCCAGATTCCAAACTGGAACTCTTTTCAATATCCCATAAGCTTTATTCGTCTCTCAGTCTTTGACTCCTGGTTCAGGAACAGAAGAATTATACCAATCAGAAATTTTGCCAACTCTCTCAAACTTTATGAGTACTGATTTCCGAGGTAGTTCAAGAGATGTGTTTCCTTCTGTTCCTTCTCACCTATACTAGCTTCCTTTCTATAGCCATGGAGAAACTAGAACTTGCAAACTCAAAGTGTATGTGCAAGATGGGAGGCTGGATGTAGAAGTGACAATAGGGATGCAGCTGGTGGCCTGTTGCATCCTGGCAGGTGGACAAGATGGATCCAATATAATAATAATGGTTAATATTCATTGAGCTTTTACAGTGGTCAGGGACTTTGCTAAGTGTTTTCCAGGCGCTGGTTCGTTATAACAGCTTGATGGGATGGGTACTGTTATTACCCCCTCATTATAGATGAGGAAGCTGAAGCTTGAAGAGGTTAAATTACTTGCCCTGATCAGCTAAAGATAAGTGGAGCTAGGACGTTTTGTAAAAAAGATCTTTGCTCTGGGAGTCAGGAGACCTCTGTGATACTGCTGCTAGTTTACTTTATGTTTTTTGGGGGGTTTTTTTTTTCCTTTTTGTCTTTTTTTTTTTTACTGACCAGCAACGGGATCGCAACCCTTGGTGTTGCGCCCGCACCGCGCTCAGCCAGTGAGCGGGAACTGGTCTCCACATGGGATCCGAACCCTCGGCGGGAGCGCCGTTGCACTCCCAAGCTGCGCACTCTCCAGTGCGCCACCGGGCCGGCCCTACTTTATGGTTTAGTACAAGTGGCTGCCCCTTTCTTTGCTTCAGTGTCCCAATCTGCAAATTGTTTCCTTCTGTGACTTCTCTGAGACTCTAAGGTCACTGGCGGTGGACCTTGGAATCTGGAATTTGGAGGGGCAGTCTAGCATAGATGGGACTGGAAGGGAACACAAAATTTATTTGCCCAAGACACTGGCAAACCAGCTGCACCATGACAACCTCCATATGCCTTTGCCCTGCAAATTACGTTTTGTGGAAAAACAGAATTAAAAGATAATAAGAATCTTTCCATGAGCTTTCTGAAGAACCCCTCGTATGCTCTTTTCACATGTTGAAGCAGGGCAAAGGCATATGGAGGTACAAAGGCAAAGATCGGAAGAGGACAGTCATCTGGATAGGCCCGAGGAAGGTGCTGAGGAAATTCGGTGGATTGGTATGGAGAGAGAAAACCAGAGATGGACGGCCACAAGGGTGATGGTTGTTGTTTTCTAGAAAGGACCCAGTAGATAGTCTCACAGCTTCTTTTTCTGGCAGGCAATATGGATGTGTTAGGATGAAAGGTATTTGTCATCACCAATCCAGTGGCCTGAGCTTGGGCTGGTGATCGTATTTCTCCGCAGATCAGTCTGTTTTCTGTTGCTCATAACAGAATACTGGAAATTGGGTAATTTATTTAAAAAATGAAATTTATTTCTTACAGTCTTGGAGGACAGGACGTCCAAAATCCAGGAGTCATATCTGATGAGGGCCTCCTTCTTGGTGGGAACTCCCTACAGAGTCCTGTAGTGATGCAGAATATCACATGGTGAGAACGGCCAGAGCTTTTTCATGTGCTCTCCTCAAAAAGCCACCAGTCTACACCCATGGTAACCCATTAAACCATTAACCCATTATTCCACGAATGGATTAATCCATTCATAAGAGCACAGTACTCACGATCTAATCACCTCTTAAAGACCCCACCTTTCAACATTCCAAGATTGAGAATCAAGCTCCCAACATGAGCTTTGGAGGGGACAAATATAAAACCTATAGCAGATGGTTAGCAAGAATTTAGCACTGACCAGACAGGTATGCCAGCCATGCTACTGGTGGGAAGTGTAGCAACATACATACCAGTTGAGGATATGATTGGCAGATATGAGGGTACTTCCAAAAGTTTGGGGAAAAACAGAATTAAAAGATAATAAGAATCTTTCCATGAACATTTTGAAGACCATTCGTATGCTTTCTCCAAATGTTGGCATGAAGAAGGAGTGAGCAGACTTAGAGAGCCACGATATCTTGCCAACAAAATGTAAAAAGGAAAAAAAAAAAAAAAAAAATCTGTGGGTCTGGTCATGTATCACGTAGCTCAATCACCCCAGAAACAGAAGATTTTATTAAATGTATAAGGCAATTCCAGTTTGACTAGGGCAGAGTGAGTGAAGCGATGGGGGGCGGGGGAACAAAGTGTAGATAAGGAAGCCAGAGAGGTAGCCAGGGATTAACTCCTGTACCAGAGGGCTTTCAGCTGAGGAATTACCAAACTCACAAAATACATCCACACAAAGAATTCAAAGAACTAAAAAGCACGTTGGGTGAGGAAATCAAGTCCAAATTAGAATGAGGAAGTCTAATCAGATGACTGATTCGAACACAAAGTGCATGTCATAAGGTTCTACGCACTGACTACCAGTTGGCCACAGGTGTGGATCTAAGTTTTCTAGCTGCCAAAACATAAAGAGGGAAATGGGATACCCTGCAGGACTCACAGTGTCCCTGAGATCAATTAACTGCTCAGAAGTAGCAACTATGCTTTTTCCCTGAGATGAGTTTCTCCCACGAGTCATCCTAGGGAGGACATTGTGTAATGAGTGAACTTCCTCTTCCACAAGGTGATTCACGGAGATTTTTTTTTTTTTTTTTTTTTTTAACAGCACCTTCAGTGTGAGCACAGTTAAGCAAAAGTAGCTTGTTTCCTTCCTCTCACCACCACCAGCAAATTGCTTGTGAACAATGTTCATTTATTTATGGGTGTCTTAATGCATTTTCTTTGCTTGTGTGTTTTGCTGTTTGGTATGTTATTTACTGTCTGTGTTTGTTTCTCAGGGTTATTTACCCTTTGCCTGTTACATGCGTTAGGAATATTTTTCTTTGAGAGAAACATAATTCTGTGGGGGACATAAACATCTCATTCTTATTCTTCACTGGATCAAAAAAATATTGAGTAAAAACAGATGACGTCGGTAATATATATTTATTCATTCAGCAGACATTCAGGGAGCACCTACTACAAGCCAGTCACTATAGGGATAAATTAGTGAACAATTGGACACATTCTCAAAACAAAACCAACAACAAAACCCAGCTTTGCAGAGCTGACCTTCTGGTGGGCAGAAACAAGCAAACAACCATAACAAGGAAAGAAGTATGTTAAAAGAAGAAAATGCATTCAAGAAAGAACAACAACAAAAAAAGCAGGGTAAATGAAAATTGTGTGTGTTTGCACGGGGGTGGGGGTGGCATCTGAAATAAGATGTTTAGGGGTGAGCCACACTGAAAGATGACATTTAGTCAAAGACATGAGAGAGATGAGGGAGGTAACCATGCAGACATCTGGGGAAAGAATGTTCCAGGCAGAAAGAACAGAGTGCAAAAGTCCCTACTCTAGGAGCAACAAGGAGGTCCCCACAGCCAGAGGGGAATGAGAAAGGAGGAGAGTACTAAGAGATAAGGTAAGAGAGGTAACTAGTGCCCAAACCACGTATGGCCTCATAGGCAATTGTAGAAATTCTCGATTTACCCTGAATGAAACGAGAGCTGTTGGTTTTGAGCAGAGGCATTATATGATCTGACCATATGTTTTAACAGCATTACTCTGGCTGCTAGATTATCAGTGGGGGCGAGGGGGAGGGTGAAGCAGGGAAAGAGTCAGGAAACAATTCCCGTAATCCAGGGGAAAACCGACGGTGGCTTGGTACGGGGCGGGCGGTAGCAGTGGAGGTGGTGAGAAGTGGTCAGCTGTCAGATTCTGGATTTATTTTGACGACAGAGCTCACAGGATTTCTGGACAGATGCAAAATGAGGGGTGAGTAAAAGGGCGGAGTGAAGGATCACCCTCAAGGCTATGCCATGAACGACTGGAAAGGTAAGAGTTGCTGTTACCTGCGACGGGGAATACTGCAGGTGAAGAAGGTTTATAAGGGAAGATGGGAGAGTTCAATCTTGGGCTTGTTAATTTGGGCTGACTCTTACACAATTTTCTCAATGAATTCGAAAGGAAGGTCACCAATCAAGAGTGAGGGTGGGGGTGAGAGGGTGGAGGCAGTATTGGAGGTCTGAAGAGAGAAAAAAGGCTGTGAAATAGAAGGGAGGGCAGGGATGGAGGCATGAGAGAAATGAGTAGTTTGATGATTTGGACTAAAAACCTGGCAGAAAGATGTTTTAGTTTAAATAGGTAGAGATACTGGGTATTATGATTTGGACTAAAAACCTGGCAGAAAGATGTTTTAGTTTAAATAGATAGAGATACTGGGTATTCCAAGATCAGGTAGTGTTCACTCTTTATGAACCAGTCAGAAAACTGTGGCTTTTGCTGGCCTTCCAGTCTCTGAATACAGGTTTGCTCTTGCTGGAGAGGGTGGCATGGATAGGTCCAAGTGAGGAAATAAGTTATCTGTGTTTACTCTTACTTCTTCAGTCATGCTGAAGAGGCACAGATAGGCCAAAGACATAATAGGATAGGACACACTCCATCCGGACTTCTGACTTATGCAAAACTGCACTTTGAGTTTTGCTTACAGAGAAAGAGCTCACGCAATTAGGTCATTTGACCCAAATCTGAAAGTGAGAGACAGGCCAGAAAGGGCATTCAGAGGATGAAAAGGGACAGCAGTAAGCCTCACTATCTTATATCCAATGGGACAGGAGTAGGGGCTGGCTTATGAACAAGTTCCAAAGCTCTGCTGGCCTGCTTGGTCCAAACTGCTGTATGGATATTTACACCTCCTCCACAGCACTTCATTCTAGACCCCGATGCCAGTATTAAGGAACTAAGAGCCACGCTATATCTAGAAGAGGAAAGAAAGCTCTACCTATCGCCAGTCTAAGTATGTCAGACAGTGGGAATTTATACCCTTCCCTCAAACCGGAACTTCTTTTAAACCAAACACAGAAAATCTCTTGGGTGGGGGGAGGGAGAGAGGGAGGGAGGGAGAGAGGGAGAGAGAGAGAGAGAGTGTGTGTGTGTGTGTGTGTCTCTATGGATATGTATAAATACATACGATGTATGGATGGATGTTTCTTCCAGAAGGGGCCTCCCTCAAATCTTCTTACTTATGGGTTGGCTGATGGCAAATTACATGCAGAGGTGGCTGAAACATACTTAAACTTGGGCCTATAAGCAAACCCCACACGCAGTGTATCAAACAGTCTACCAAATTTCCCAAGGAATTTGAAGCTATGGCTGCAAAGCAGCCTGGAAAAGCGACTCCCACTCCCCCTCTGCCACTAACCTAAACCGAAGCCAGGTACCTGGGTCCGCAGGTGGAGAGGCAGCCTTCCCCACCAGTTCCTCAGTGGGTGGGAGATTATATCTAGGATCCCACTGATTCTGCTCAGATTCTACTCCTGCCTCTATGCAGTACACCAGGCAGTGTCCTCTTTCATGCCACCACCAGATGGAGATACTCTACCTCCCTTTTGCCTGAGTTTCATTTGCCAGGGAGGCTGAACATTCCACCACAATTCTGATCCCTCCCCTACAGCTCCTGGCATCGCACAGAGAATCATACAGACGCTTCTGTCTGCCTGCACTGCTGTGAGCTACAGCAGTGGCCAACCTGAGTTTCATGTAGCCACTGAACCTCAATGAGGACAATTTTAATACCTGACCATTGGTGGGCTGTATCCTGGTGGCGGCTACAAGAGCTATACTTTTGGATACTGGTTACCTCACATATTCTACAGAGGTCTTAAAGGGCTGGAACCTATGAAGTTCTAATTTTAGAAACACTTCAGCCAAGAGGGCCGGGGATTTAAGGAGCAGCATCTCACACTCCTGTACTGTCTGGCCCAAAATAAGGATATCCTGAGGGCATACTACCTCCTCCTGGTGTACGTGTTACTTGTCACCCTCTCCACGAGGTTGGGGAAGATAAAAGGGGCCATGGAGATGCCTGGGCACCCTTTCCATTCAACACAGCAGCCCTCCACCCCCCTCCCCTGCCACTGGTCAAATACAATCTGTTTTCTGCTTGTCCTCACTTGCCACAGATACAAGAAATGCACCCCAAACATTTTAAACGGTGAACAGGTAGCTTCCTAGCAAGCGGTCCCATATGTCTTAGAAACCAGCAACGTGTGCTCTTTAGTTGGAGTTTGTTTAGCAACAAAGAACATATGGCATTTTCCAAATACAAATTTCTTAGGGCTCCTACGCATACACATTTGCAGGAGCACATTGGCCTTCTTAATCAGTAGTTTGGTAATAAGATCATCCAAGTAGTTCACTCAGAACAAAGCAATCCCCTCCAATATTTCAGAAAATTATTTTAAGTTACTGAAGATGATCATGTGCTGCTGCTCCCCTTGGCCAATTAGCACATCTCATCTCATTCAGGCAGAGAATACTCGGAGACCGCCCCTCAGCTCTCCTTCCACTCAAAAAAGAGAGCTTCCGAGTGAAATCTGTCGGGACTCAGCATTTCTGGAATGATGCTCAGAAGGAGGGAACAGGGTCTGGCACTTGAGTTCTCTCTTTATCACCTTTATGTTCGGGCAAGTATTTGAAAAAGATAAACAGAGTGGGGGCAATTAAGAATCCTATAGCCTGCCCACTTTCAGAAATCAGGACTTTAAAGAGACTAAAACTTCACTTAGTCAATAGCTCTGCTCACCTAAGACACACAATAGTGCGGTATAGCACAGAGCCTTGGCACTCAAAGTATGGTCCACGGACCAGCCCATGAATCAGAACTCTGCATGTGATATATAAGCACATCAGAATTTGGAAAGTTCAGCTCTAGTGGTTAAGAGCTGGGGCACTGGCTAAAGCAGTGGTTCTGAAATTTGAGTGTTCATCAGAATCACCTGAAAGGTGTCTGAAAACACAGATGGCTGGGCCCTGACCCCTGAGTTTCTGATTCAGTAGGTCCGAGATTTGCATTTCTAACAATTTCCCAGGTGATGCTGATGCTGCTGGTCTGGGGACCTCACTTGCAGAAACACCGGGCTACAGACAACACTGGACTGAAACCATGGCTGTATTTGTTTAATCTCAGGTAAATCGCTTAAACTATCTAAGCCTTGGTTTCTTCATATGTAAATTGGAAATAATCAAAGTACCAGTGTTCCCACGTCACTGTGAAGATTAAATGAGGGAATATGGAGAAAGCCCTGAATGGATATAGGCGATTATTATTATTTGTGGATCAGAACATACTATGGCAGACATTTCATCCTCCTCTAACCTCCCCCTTCCCCTGTCTCTACAGGGAATTCTGTCCCCAAAATAATGTAGCTAAACTATATGCGAAGTACGGATAATCTTAAATCTCAGTATTCAACACACAGAGAACGAATCCTGTCAAGGCCCGTACTGGGAGAAAAGGCAGGGGCTGATCGTAGAAAGAACTGAAGTCACAGTCAACTGCAACCTACCACCCAACACAACAGGGCAAAGCCTTGCCGCCGCCCTGGACTAAACCAACTGGGTGTCCTCGATATTCCAACTCAAGGCAAGTAGGTAGATGCCTTCTAACAGGGCATCAGGAACTCTTTCCAGTCTCTACCTTATACTACAGCAACCCACCTGCCAGTCCCACCCTCTCCTGCCCAACCCCCCCTCCCCCACCTACTTAGTCCATTCTCCTCGCTTCCGCTTAGTCTAGTTACACTTCTTTTGCCTCAGATCCGATTTTCTCAGGTCATTTGGTCAAGGGCCCCTGGATATTAGCTTGGACTGTCAAACCCTGGATCTTATTATAGCCATTCTTTCAGGAGGCTTATTTTGGGGATCTCCCTTCACTGGGCACCCCGCACCTACAAAAGGAGAACCACAGTTAGTGGTGGGTCTATAGCTTTTCAACTCCCCTCTTTCCTCCAGACCAGGCATGACTGAGGGGATCCTATTGCTGTCCACCAGAGAATACGCATTTTTTCTTTTCTTTTTCTTTTTTTTCTAACTCAATGTATGAGGCTGTTATCATAGTTTCACCTTTACGCCGAGCCACAGGATTCCTTAAAATTTCACAGTCCTGGTCACTTGTGCCAATTCTATGAAGCCTCCAAAACTACGTAGGACATACTGTACTGTGGGGCCCATTCCAAACTCTTATCCAGAATTAAAATTCCACCGGCTTTCCACTGATAACTACTGGAAGTCCTCCTGTGACACACTCCTCCATTACAGCAAAGCAAAGCCCCATAGTGCCCTAATCTGGAAGGATAAGATCCCAGGACCTCTACAGAAAGGAGGCCATTTGGAATTCAGTGGAAAGAGGCCTTTAACCTAGGTGCTCAAAAACCCTAACCTAACAGCTTTTGTTGTCCACGCTGTAGTGCTGGCACTTCCCGATCCCACTAAGCCCTTCTATCAGAATTTTCCATTCTGATGCTACTTTTGAGAGTCTAGGAGCAACTGCAGGGAATGACGCAGCAAACATATCTATATTTTGTGGTAATCTAAATCTCTGTTAATAAGGCATGGGACAATGTAAAAACAGGAAGAAGCCTTCACCCTTATCAAGGTCATCAAAGCCTTGCAGGACCATTCCTACTGTCTTCGACTGTCATTTCTAGAAGAGGCCGAATCTGACCACCTAGTCTCTCTAAATCGGTATACATCCACCGCATTTCTTTGTCATATCAACTCCGTTTTATTTCCTTACTACCACTTGTCACTCTCTGAAATTAAGTCGATAATTTGCTTATTGTCTGTCTCCACCCACTAGAATGAATCGTCCCTGAGAACGGGGCCCTTGGGTCTTTATGTGTCTTGGGTCCCCAGGGTCGAAAACTGTGTCCGGTACGTAACGGATGCTCAACGAGTGAGTATTTGGTTCATGAGTGAACGGATGTATGGATGGCTGGGTGGATGACGCCCTTAGAAGGGGCTCCGGGGCTAGCTGGCTTTCTCTCTCTCCCACTCGAGCACCCAGGCCCTGACCCACAAAGTAAAGGAACAGGAGAAACTTCCCGCCAAATAGCTTTAAGGCAGAGAGGACACACCTGGCTTGGGAATTCCGTACAGCCCTAATGTGCATGCCCAGGCAGGCCGCAGCGTGTCCATCTTCGCGTTACTCTTCAAGATGACTCTTAGAAAGGGTCCGAGGACTAACGTCTTCCTCCTCCTCGCTCTCATTCCTCCCAGTAATGTCCGCTACCACGGGAACAGAAGAAACCGTCCACAAAATAAATTCAGGCGGTGGGTACGAAGGAGCGGGCCGAATCCCGTACAGCCCTGACAAACACGTCCACACTTCCCATCAGCCGCCGCGCTCCGGTCCCCGGAGCGGCCGCGCTCGAACAGCGGGAACTTCCTGCTGCCGTTGCTGTGGTTTCGGGTGCGGAACCTCAGGAGACCGTCCGCCTGGCAACTGCAAATCAACTTCCGGGGCACCCCCACTCGCTGCTTGGCGGGCTCCCTGCCCAGACTGCTGTCGCTTCCCCCTTTCCGTTTTTCTTGTTCAGGTCCCTCACTGGACTACTCCAGGTCTAAAGAGCAGAAGTCGGGCGGCAAAGAGAATGGCCTCCCAGACCTTGTTCGGCGCTCGGTGAAACTTTGGCCATTTGGTGGCAGTATGAATCCACAAAAGCGCCAGCTCCGCTCTTCCCCCGCCTTTCGCGTAAAGAAAAAACGCGCTGGAGAGTCAAAACAGACTACAGAGGCACAGCTCTTTTGGGGCTGCCTTGTGGCTCCCACTCTTTCTTTCCTTAAATCTCTGGGCCAATGCGATAGCCAGAAGAGTGACGAAGAATTATTTTTAATGCGAGCTTCTTTGATTACTACCCTGCTCGTACCGCAATTTTTTTTTTTTTTTTTTTTTTTTTTAAAGATCACCTGTAAGGGGATCTTAACCCTTGACTTGATGTAGTTAGCACCATGCTCTCCCAAGTGAGCCATGGGCTGGCCCTTTTTTTGTTTGTTTCTTGATTGTATTGAGTGTACATATTTGAGGCGTACACAGTCGAATTTCAAATTCAATACATGTACACAGTACGTGATGGTTAAATCAGGGTAGTAAGGAAATTCGTCATTATTAAATTTAATCATTTATTTGTGATGAGTACATTCCATAATGTGGAGTTCTTAATCCTTTTCTTGGCACCAATTGTCTAGCTCCAAGCCAACTGGGTCAATTGTTGAGCTAGGGCTGGGTCTGGAGCTCACAGACCCCTCAAGCCCATTTTTTTTTTTTTTCTTCTTTAATGACATAGTTCCAAGGCTCCTCCAGGGATTATTTGTATTTTATTAAATGAATTTCAAAATGCTGAGACTGTTAGTGTTGCAAGCTTACAAAAGACGAAAAAGTTAAATAACATACCGACTTCATTATCCAGGAATGTCTGGATTGTGTTGGCTCTTACTAACTAGTAACATGTTTTATGCAGCTGGTTTTAATATTTCCCACTCATTAAAAGCTGGCCACAAAATGCATTTGAAAGCATTTCACCTTGTCATGTATTATAGGGATCATACTATATAAGTCACCTAGTATCCTGATATTTTTAGTCTGCAGATACGAGGAATTGAAACAACTTTATAGTATAAAAAAAATCTGTTTAAAAACTGTCAAAGTATCTGAACAGACATTTTTCTAAGGAAAACATACAAATGGCCAAAAGGTACTTGGAAAAATGCTCAACGTCACTAATCATCGAGGAAATGCAAATGAAAACCACATTGAGATATTTCACCCCACTTAGACTGGCTAATATAAAGAAGACAAAGAATAAGAAATGTTGGTGAGAATGCAATGAAAGGGAAACCCTCCTACACTGTTGGTGGGACTGCAAATTGATGAAAACATTATGGAAAACAGAATGGAGGTTTCTCAAACAACTACAGATATAACCATCATATGACACAACAGTCCCTCTTCCAGGTATGCAGCCAAAGGAATGGAAATCATCAAGTTAAAGGGATACCTGCAGTCCCATGTTCATCACAACTCTATTACAATAGCCAAGAGTTGGAACCAATCTAAGTGTCAATCAAAAAAAAAAAAATAAGAAAGCTGGAGGCTTAACACTACCTTACTTTAAACTATACTACAAAGCTATATTAACCAAAACAGCATGATACTGGCATAGAAACAGACACACTGATCAATGGAATGGAATAGAGAATGCAGAAATCAACTCACACACCTACAGCCTCTGATCTTTGACAAAGGCACCAAACCTATACACTGGGGAAGAGACTGCCTCTTCAGCAAATGGTGCTGGGATAACTGGATATTCATATGCAGGAGAATGAAACTTGACCCATACCTCTCACCATATACCAAAATCAACTCAAAATGGATTAAAGAATTAAATATACACCCTGAAACAATAAAACTTCTTAAGGAAAACATAGGAGAAACACTTCAAGAAGTAGGACTGTACACAGACTTCATGAATACGACTCCAAAAGCATGGGCAACCAAAGGAAAAATAAACAAATGGGATTATATCAAACTGAAAAGCTTCTGCACAGCAAAAGAAACAATTAACAGAGTTAAAAGACAACCAACAGAGTGGGAGAAAATATTTGCAAAATATGCATCGGACAAAGGATTAATATCCAGAATATACAAGGAACTGAAACAACTTTATAGCAAAAAACAAGCAACCCAATTAAAAAATGGTCAAAAGAGCTAAATAGGAATTTTTAAAAGGAAAATATACGAATGGCCAACAGACATATAAAAAAATGCTGAACATCACTCAGCATTCGGGAAATGCAAATCAAAACCACACTGAGATCCATCTCACTCCAGTTAGGATGGCTAATATCCAAAGGATTGTGAACGATAAATGCTGGCGAGGTTGTGGAGAAAAAGTAACTCTCATACATTGTTGGTGGGTCTGCAAAATGGTGCAGCCTCTATGGAAAATGGGACGGAGCTTCCTCAAACAATTGCAGATAGATCTACCATATGACCCAGCTATCCCACTGCTGGGAATATACCCAGAGGAATGGAAATCATCAAGTCGAAGGTATACCTGTTCTCCAATGTTCATTACAGCAGTCTTTACAATAGCTAAGAGTTGGAACCAGCCCAAATGTCCATCATCAGATGAGTGGATACGGAAAATGTCGTATATCTACATAATGGAATACTACTCTGCTGTAATAAAGAATGAAATACTGCCATTTGCAACAACATGGAAGGATCTAGAGAGAATTATATTAAGTGAAACATGTCAGGCACAGAAAGAGAAATATCACATGTTCTCACTTATTTGTGGGAGCTAAAAATAAATAAATACACACAAAAACCGGGGGCGTGGGGGAGACAAGAAGACACAACAATTACAATTTCTTGAAGTTGATACAAAAAGCAAACAGAAAGGACATTGTTTTGAGGGTGGGGTGAGAGGGAGGAAGGAGGGAGGTTTCGGTAATTGGCCACAATAATCAACCATATAGTATATTGACAAAATAAAATAAAATTTTGAAGGGAAAAAAAATAAAAACTGGGGAATTTGGGTGAAGGGTATATGGGAACTTCATGTACTATTGCTATAACTTTTATGCATAACTGAAATTAGTTCACGTAAGTGGAAGAAAATAAATACTCCCCCCCAAAAAAAATATTTTTAAAAAATGTCAATCAACGGACAACTGGATAACAAAAAAGGTTGTATATATACACAATGGAATACTACTCAGGTATAAAAAAGACTAAAATTCTGCCACTCGCAGCAACATGAATTAGGTTGGAGAAAAATTGCGTTAAGTTAAACATGAAATGTGTTAAGGATCAGAAAGAGAAATACCGCATGTTCTCTCTTATATGTGTGAGGAAAATACATATACATATATAATAAATAAGTATTGTTTAAATAAAGAACATTCAGATGATGAGAGCAAACTTTCTGTTATTAGAGGCAAAAAGGGGAAACAGAGGAAGGATAGTGAGAGGACGGACAATGGACACAAAACACCTAGATAGGAAAAATAAGTTCAATTGCTTTACAATCGATTTAGGCTTATATAATTAATTTAATGCATGTTATCAAATGGCTAGAAGAGAGGTCATGTGTTGGGAAAATAGAATAGTTTGGTCAGGGCCCGGGCCTAGGTCCCATTGGGTGTGGTTTAGCACATCCATTGTAAGGGAATTGTGTACGTGTGGGAGGGGTGTGTAGCTAGTGTGCATGCCAGCCAATGTGTCTTTTTAGTTTTCTTGCTATTCTTGTGTTCTTCAGAGATAGAGAGCTTTAGTGAAACAGGTGGGCAGGCGTCTGCCTTGGGCATCCGCCCGGGCAGCCATACTTTTCAAACTATGGCTTTC
>NW_007733146.1:103375-116780 GCF_000696425.1 Galeopterus variegatus | reverse complement strand
AAAAAAAAAAACACATCATAGTAAAAGTGCTAAAAACAAAGACAAAAAAAATTATAAAAAGCAACAAGAGAAAAAAAAGATGATACTTTCAAAGACATAACAACAAGACTGATAGCTGACTTTTCAACAGAGGATGGAATTCATAAAACAATAGAAAGATATCTTCAAAGAGCAAAACAACAAAAATAACAATAGCAAATATCTGCCACCCCAACAAAAAGATTATTTTTAATTGAAAAGGATACTTTAAGCAAACAAAAATTGAGAGAATTCATCCCCATTAGACTCATATTAAAGGAACTGCCAAAGGAAATTATTAAGACAAAAGGAAAAAAAATACCACATGGTAGCACATTTCTGTGCAGGAGGAACTAAAAAGCAACAGAAAAGGTAAATATATAGGTAAATATGAATTTTACCTACATTTACTGTCATTTTAAACATTCGAAACATTAAGAATTAAAATGTTTTATTGTTCAGTAATTGCCTTTTTTGTCTTTGTCGTATAACTTACAAGAGAGTATCTTTTCAGTATCTTGGCAAATTACCATACTTCTTTTTAGGTATGAATCAGTTTCCATCATTTCATCCTTTGCTCTTTCAATGTCATATAACACTTTTAAGAGTTTCTTTAATGTAATCTGTTTGCCAACATTGTTTTTTCACAATCACTTTTCTCATTTATGTCAATAATTTGCCTTCGTTAAATATTTCTGACTGAATATCTAGAGTCTCTCAAATGGTGGCCATATCAAGGTTCTCTCGTCAGCTATTTCTCCTATAACTCCATTTACATTTGATTCAAATTTCATTTTTATCATTATCACATTTCGTTTCTTTGCTGCACTTTCATCTTTGTTGGTCAATTTACTCTTTCAATTAACCATTTTATAATATGCCATATGGGTTTATTACTGGGAAACACATAGGCAACACAATTGCATGCTTTATTGCTTGTGAATATGCTGAACAACAGATGCACAGTGACCAATCACCAAAGAAAGAAGTGATGTAATTGGTCGCTTATTATAACGTTATTAACATAGTGATCTGCAGACTGAAGAGCTGGCAACAAAGTTTGTACTTTGTTCAATTACTCACAATAAATGTACTGAAGGAAGTGAAACTTGAACCATGTTGACAAGGACAGTTATCACTTAAATTTAGCTAAATCAATTTTATGCATATTGTAACCACTCAAAGCAAGGACTTCCTGTGTACATAGAATTAAAATATACGATGGCAAAATAACAAAAGATGAGAAAGTTATAAATGGTATTAAAGTATTCTTAGGTAAAAGTACTAACTTATATTAGACTTTTATAAATCATGAATAAATATTTTAATCCATAGGTAGCAACTAAAATAATTGTAGAAGAATGGATGATTAACAAGCTAATCGTAGTGAGGAATGGAATAACAAAAATTAATTAATTTAAAAAGGGCAAGAAACTAGAAGAAATAGAGAACTGCTGGAACAAATTGTAGATTTAACCCCAAATAATCAGTATTTACATTAACTACATTAAATATAAAAGGACTAAATACTCCAGTTAAAATACAAAAATTTCCAAATTGGTTAATTTAAAAAATTCAACTGTATGTTGCTTACAAGAGACACATTTTAAATAAAATAATATTAAAAGGTTTAAATTAAAGAATGAAAATATATAACATGAAAACAGTAGCCAAGAGAAAATTGATGTAAATATATCACTATGTATGTGTGTGTGTATATATATATAAAATGAAGCCTTACTATATATAAAAAGGGATACTTCACAATGATAAAAGAAATTACTATAAGAACAAGATATAATGGTTCTAAATTTAATGTCTGTAAGAGCGTAGCTTCAAACCAAATAAAGCTGAACTTGGCAGAATTAAAAAGATAATCTACAGTCATACTGGGAGCCTATTTTAATATAGTTTTATCAATAACTGATCGAACAAGAATTTAAAAAGTAAACAATTATACTGATAAAATATTAATAAGAAGATTTGAACAACATAATTTGCAAACTTGATCTTACTGACTTATAGAAAATATTGTAGTCAAGAACTGCAGAGTACATATTTTTTTCAAGGACACGTGGAACATTTACTAAAATTGACCATATGTTGGGTCATAAAAGCAAGTCCAAATAGCTTACAAAAAATTAAAATCAAGCATGTTCTCTGACCAGTAAATAACCTGATGGCTAAACAACCATGGATAGAGGAAGAAATTACAATAGACATTAGGAAAAAATTTTAATTAAATAATAATAAAAATATGTCATAGTAAAACCTGTGGGATGCAGTTAAAGTCATGCTCGGAGAAAATGTGTAGCCTTGAAGAGACATAGAAAAGAAGGAAGTAAATCATTTATGTATCCTTTATAAGAAATTTATAAAAGAACAGTAAATTAAAACCAAAGAATATAGAATACCAAAGTCTAGGAAAACAGAGGATCCAGTTTGAATTTTGTTGACTATATGGATAGCAACAACAAAATTCAAAACCAAATCTTCTGACTCCAAATGTAATGTTCATTTACCAAATTATTTTGTTTCTCTGCCACTGTCACCAAAAATAAAAGTAACTAATTTGTAATAAAGCTCTGTATAAACCATGCTGATTTTAAAAGCAACTGCTGGGCTCACCTGTTAGCTCAGTTGGTTAGAGCATGGTGTTATAACACACTTACTAGCCAGCTGCCAAAAAAATAAATACATAAAAGCAACTGCTTTGTTTTTATTATGATTTTTTTCTCACAAAGATTCCAATTGTTATTTATAAGTTATCTTATGAATATTGATTTTCCCCCTCTGAGCAAAAGTGTTCAATTCTTACAGCAATGGAAATTATTAAATACGGTAATTAAAAAGATGATGAATTTAAAAATGGATTTTTAAAAGGATATTTGCTTTATATATTTGAGGTATTGAGAGTCTAATATCTTGGAAAATAAGAGAATAATGACCTTGCATTATTCAAATTTTCCTAATATACATCTGACATGATTATCTGCAAATGATTTGGGTCAGCAGAAAAGATAAATGAAGATTTTGGGATGCATGCCGCCTAAATGTTGAATGCATTTGTTTCATAATTATTTATTAAGCAGTGTCTATAAACAAAGCAGTATGCTATTTGCATGAGAGAAACAGAGCTGAAAAATTACTCTACTTCCTTCAAGGAACTGAGAATGCTTTTGTGGATATAAGACATGAAACTAAATATCAATATAGAATGATCTCTTTAATCTATAGATCACATAGTATCATCAACCAAACTTTTCTGGATTTGTGAATATAGAATTAAAGCCCTCTGTTTTATGTAGTGAGAGAGATTTTCACCATGTTGGATTTGCTGCTAGGGTAGATATTAAACGAAGAATCTGTATTACGAATAACAGTGCATATTGCCATCACTTACTGAAAGCCTCCACGAGAAGAACATCAGCAGTAAAAGAACATAATGTTATTCTGTTTTATCAGTGTCTTTTCTTCCTCAGCTGAACTTCTGACTTTTCTTGGTAATGTGACTTGCTAAGTAGGCTGAGCTAGGACTACAGACGATCTGGCAGTTCACCATTGCTACTAGGAATCACTCCTGCCAGTGACTGTTCAACCTTCTTTTGATAAAGCTCTATATACGTCTTCTGAAATGGCTTCCCAGTTCATGTTAAGATTTTATTCTGTGATATGAATTGGAATGTTACAACATAAACACTAAAATTGTTTAGATCTAGAGCCGGCATTCCAAAAATGAAAAACTATTCATTCAATAAATACAGTATATTTAACACTTGCCATTGCATCTTACAAGGTTATGTACAGGATTCAAATAGTGGATCATGGGCCGGCCCGGTGGCGCACTGCTGCAGTGCGCCGCTTGGGAGCACAGTGGCGCTCCCGCCAAGGGTTCGGATCCCACGTACAGACCGGCCGCTCACTGGCTGAGCGAGGTGCGGGCGCAACACCGAGGGTTGCGATCCCGTTGCCGGTCCCGGTCCGGTACGGGCGCAACACTGAGGGTTGCGGTCCGTTGCCGGTCACGAGAAAAGACAAAAAGGAAAAAAAAAATAGTGGATCATTCTCTTCTTATGTAAATCCTCTCCCCCTGGCCTCTGTGATACCCCAATACTGGTTTCACTCCTGCCGTGCTGATCAGTTTTTGTCATTATCCTTTGCTGGCTGCTTTTCCTTCTCCACTTCTAATTAATGAGGTTCTGTATGGCCTAATCCTGTGTCTTCTTCTCTTCTCACTCTACATTCTCACCCTATGTGATCTTAACTAATAATTCTCCAGTTTATGTATCTTACTGTTGAACTTTGTATCTATGGGTCTACTTGACATCTCCTCTAAGATGTCTCACATACCAGGGTACTTCAAAGAGTTCATGGAAAAGTAAAATCAAAAGATAATACAAATCATTCCATGAACTTTTTGAAATACTCTCATGTATTTCACATTTTAAATATCCAAAGCTGAAATCTCGATTGTTCTGAAATCTACTAGTACTTCAGTATTTGCTGAGCCAGAAAAATGGCATCTCCATTCATCTTATTGCAAATCCCAGAAACCTGAAGGGTATCACTATAACATTTTCCCTTATCACTCACTTCTAATTCTTCACCATGTTTTGTTGATTCTGCTATCCTACTATGTATACATGTAATGTGTCCTGTTCCTCTCCACTGCCACCATCTTTATCTAAGCCATAATCATCTCTTGCTTGAACTAGAATAATTTCATATTTTAACTGGTCTTTCCAGTTTTGAACTCCTTTAATTCATTAACTGCACAGCGGCCAGAGTGATTTTTCTTGGATAAAATCCAAAGACCTTAGCCTAAACTTCCAGGTCTAGGAGTTGAGCTGGCCCCTGCCCACCTCTGTGTCCTCCTCTTGCTCCATTCCTGTACACCTATATTTTTTAGTTCCTTGAAGAGTCCAAGGTCTTCCCCACCTCAGGTCTTTCACATGCTTTTGCCTCTGTCTAGAAAGTTTTTTTCCCTCTCTCTTTGCCTGGTTAACTCTACTGATTATTTTTTTCAGCCTAAATATTACTTACCCAGACCCCACTCCTTATACATAGCCTTGACCCCACTCCTGCATTTAAACTAGATCCCCTTTTGAGTCTATCATTGAACCCTTTATTTTTGCTTTATAGAACTTACTAAAATTTGTGATAATAATGCAAATGTTTGGAAGTAATAGGTTTCCATAAGGCAGTGTGTTTTATGTGCCATTCACCCACACCAAACTGTATGTTTTCAAACAAACTAAAACCAAAAGGGGAACAATTCGATATATATTGAACATACATTTTTAAAATAATGAATTGGAAGAGAAGGCTAGTCTGAAGTAATGAAAAATCAGATTGATAGAACATTTACACACATATATGTTTAGCTATCATTAATTGAGCACTTATCATGTCCCCAAAACTGTGCCAAATGCTCAACATTTATGTACTCACTTAATCCTCACAACAATTCTCTGAAAGTAGCTACTATTTTTTTACAGTCAAAAAAAATTGGAATTCAATAACTCTATTATATTTAAAGTGCATTTCATGTAAACTTCACATAATTGAGCCTTGCTTTTATATCCAGCCTGAAAATCTCTACCTTTTAATTACAGTGTTTAATTCATTACATTAATTGTAATTATTGACATGGTTGGATTTAGGTCTACCATTTTCAAATTTGTTTTCTGTCTTCTCTGTTCTTTGTTTCTTTACTCCTCCTTTGTCTTCTTCTGGATTAATCAAGGCATTTTGCTTTTGTTTTTGTATTTTAGTATTCTATCCTATCTCCTCTGTTGGTTTTTAATCCCTTTACAGTTTCTTTGTGGTTACTCACAGTTTCTTTGTGGTTACTCAAGAACTTACAATATGCATTCTTCTCTTATCACAATCTACCTAGAAATAATATTATATCACTCCACATAGCATATAAGAACTTTTTGAAATTAAAATCCCACTACTCCTCCCATCTTTTGTGCTATTGTTGTCATATATTTTATTTTCTATATATGTCATAAACCTTAAAATACATTGCTATTATTTTTACTTTAAAGATTTAATTGACTTTACAGAATTTAAGGAAAGAAAAGAATAGTGTTTTTTATATGCTCACATATTTAATATTTCCACTGTTCATTCCTTCCTGTAGACCCAATTATTTCTCTTTAGCCCAAAACACTTNCATAATAATCATATACAGTGTATATTGACAAAATAAAAATTAAAAAAAAAAAACACATCATAGTAAAAGTGCTAAAAACAAAGACAAAAAAAATTATAAAAAGCAACAAGAGAAAAAAAAGATGATACTTTCAAAGACATAACAACAAGACTGATAGCTGACTTTTCAACAGAGGATGGAATTCATAAAACAATAGAAAGATATCTTCAAAGAGCAAAACAACAAAAATAACAATAGCAAATATCTGCCACCCCAACAAAAAGATTATTTTTAATTGAAAAGGATACTTTAAGCAAACAAAAATTGAGAGAATTCATCCCCATTAGACTCATATTAAAGGAACTGCCAAAGGAAATTATTAAGACAAAAGGAAAAAAAATACCACATGGTAGCACATTTCTGTGCAGGAGGAACTAAAAAGCAACAGAAAAGGTAAATATATAGGTAAATATGAATTTTACCTACATTTACTGTCATTTTAAACATTCGAAACATTAAGAATTAAAATGTTTTATTGTTCAGTAATTGCCTTTTTTGTCTTTGTCGTATAACTTACAAGAGAGTATCTTTTCAGTATCTTGGCAAATTACCATACTTCTTTTTAGGTATGAATCAGTTTCCATCATTTCATCCTTTGCTCTTTCAATGTCATATAACACTTTTAAGAGTTTCTTTAATGTAATCTGTTTGCCAACATTGTTTTTTCACAATCACTTTTCTCATTTATGTCAATAATTTGCCTTCGTTAAATATTTCTGACTGAATATCTAGAGTCTCTCAAATGGTGGCCATATCAAGGTTCTCTCGTCAGCTATTTCTCCTATAACTCCATTTACATTTGATTCAAATTTCATTTTTATCATTATCACATTTCGTTTCTTTGCTGCACTTTCATCTTTGTTGGTCAATTTACTCTTTCAATTAACCGTTTTATAAAATGCCATATGGGTTTATTACTGGGAATCACATTTCGTTTCTTTGCTGCACTTTCATCTTTGTTGGTCAATTTACTCTTTCAATTAACCATTTTATAATATGCCATATGGGTTTATTACTGGGAAACATAGGCAACACAATTGCATGCTTTATTGCTTGTGAATATGCTGAACAACAGATGCACAGTGACCAATCACCAAAGAAAGAAGTGATGTAATTGGTCGCTTATTATAACGTTATTAACATAGTGATCTGCAGACTGAAGAGCTGGCAACAAAGTTTGTACTTTGTTCAATTACTCACAATAAATGTACTGAAGGAAGTGAAACTTGAACCATGTTGACAAGGACAGTTATCACTTAAATTTAGCTAAATCAATTTTATGCATATTGTAACCACTCAAAGCAAGGACTTCCTGTGTACATAGAATTAAAATATACGATGGCAAAATAACAAAAGATGAGAAAGTTATAAATGGTATTAAAGTATTCTTAGGTAAAAGTACTAACTTATATTAGACTTTTATAAATCATGAATAAATATTTTAATCCATAGGTAGCAACTAAAATAATTGTAGAAGAATGGATGATTAACAAGCTAATCGTAGTGAGGAATGGAATAACAAAAATTAATTAATTTAAAAAGGGCAAGAAACTAGAAGAAATAGAGAACTGCTGGAACAAATTGTAGATTTAACCCCAAATAATCAGTATTTACATTAACTACATTAAATATAAAAGGACTAAATACTCCAGTTAAAATACAAAAATTTCCAAATTGGTTAATTTAAAAAATTCAACTGTATGTTGCTTACAAGAGACACATTTTAAATAAAATAATATTAAAAGGTTTAAATTAAAGAATGAAAATATATAACATGAAAACAGTAGCCAAGAGAAAATTGATGTAAATATATCACTATGTATGTGTGTGTGTATATATATATAAAATGAAGCCTTACTATATATAAAAAGGGATACTTCACAATGATAAAAGAAATTACTATAAGAACAAGATATAATGGTTCTAAATTTAATGTCTGTAAGAGCGTAGCTTCAAACCAAATAAAGCTGAACTTGGCAGAATTAAAAAGATAATCTACAGTCATACTGGGAGCCTATTTTAATATAGTTTTATCAATAACTGATCGAACAAGAATTTAAAAAGTAAACAATTATACTGATAAAATATTAATAAGAAGATTTGAACAACATAATTTGCAAACTTGATCTTACTGACTTATAGAAAATATTGTAGTCAAGAACTGCAGAGTACATATTTTTTTCAAGGACACGTGGAACATTTACTAAAATTGACCATATGTTGGGTCATAAAAGCAAGTCCAAATAGCTTACAAAAAATTAAAATCAAGCATGTTCTCTGACCAGTAAATAACCTGATGGCTAAACAACCATGGATAGAGGAAGAAATTACAATAGACATTAGGAAAAAATTTTAATTAAATAATAATAAAAATATGTAAATTAAAATCAAGCATGTTCTCTGACCAGTAAATAACCTGATGGCTAAACAACCATGGATAAAGGAAGAAATTACAATAGACATTAGGAAAAAATTTTAATTAAATAATAATAAAAATATGTCATAGTAAAACCTGTGGGATGCAGTTAAAGTCATGCTCGGAGAAAATGTGTAGCCTTGAAGAGACATAGAAAAGAAGGAAGTAAATCATTTATGTATCCTTTATAAGAAATTTATAAAAGAACAGTAAATTAAAACCAAAGAATATAGAATACCAAAGTCTAGGAAAACAGAGGATCCAGTTTGAATTTTGTTGACTATATGGATAGCAACAACAAAATTCAAAACCAAATCTTCTGACTCCAAATGTAATGTTCATTTACCAAATTATTTTGTTTCTCTGCCACTGTCACCAAAAATAAAAGTAACTAATTTGTAATAAAGCTCTGTATAAACCATGCTGATTTTAAAAGCAACTGCTGGGCTCACCTGTTAGCTCAGTTGGTTAGAGCATGGTGTTATAACACACTTACTAGCCAGCTGCCAAAAAAATAAATACATAAAAGCAACTGCTTTGTTTTTATTATGATTTTTTTCTCACAAAGATTCCAATTGTTATTTATAAGTTATCTTATGAATATTGATTTTCCCCCTCTGAGCAAAAGTGTTCAATTCTTACAGCAATGGAAATTATTAAATACGGTAATTAAAAAGATGATGAATTTAAAAATGGATTTTTAAAAGGATATTTGCTTTATATATTTGAGGTATTGAGAGTCTAATATCTTGGAAAATAAGAGAATAATGACCTTGCATTATTCAAATTTTCCTAATATACATCTGACATGATTATCTGCAAATGATTTGGGTCAGCAGAAAAGATAAATGAAGATTTTGGGATGCATGCCGCCTAAATGTTGAATGCATTTGTTTCATAATTATTTATTAAGCAGTGTCTATAAACAAAGCAGTATGCTATTTGCATGAGAGAAACAGAGCTGAAAAATTACTCTACTTCCTTCAAGGAACTGAGAATGCTTTTGTGGATATAAGACATGAAACTAAATATCAATATAGAATGATCTCTTTAATCTATAGATCACATAGTATCATCAACCAAACTTTTCTGGATTTGTGAATATAGAATTAAAGCCCTCTGTTTTATGTAGTGAGAGAGATTTTCACCATGTTGGATTTGCTGCTAGGGTAGATATTAAACGAAGAATCTGTATTACGAATAACAGTGCATATTGCCATCACTTACTGAAAGCCTCCACGAGAAGAACATCAGCAGTAAAAGAACATAATGTTATTCTGTTTTATCAGTGTCTTTTCTTCCTCAGCTGAACTTCTGACTTTTCTTGGTAATGTGACTTGCTAAGTAGGCTGAGCTAGGACTACAGACGATCTGGCAGTTCACCATTGCTACTAGGAATCACTCCTGCCAGTGACTGTTCAACCTTCTTTTGATAAAGCTCTATATACGTCTTCTGAAATGGCTTCCCAGTTCATGTTAAGATTTTATTCTGTGATATGAATTGGAATGTTACAACATAAACACTAAAATTGTTTAGATCTAGAGCCGGCATTCCAAAAATGAAAAACTATTCATTCAATAAATACAGTATATTTAACACTTGCCATTGCATCTTACAAGGTTATGTACAGGATTCAAATAGTGGATCATGGGCCGGCCCGGTGGCGCACTGCTGCAGTGCGCCGCTTGGGAGCACAGTGGCGCTCCCGCCAAGGGTTCGGATCCCACGTACAGACCGGCCGCTCACTGGCTGAGCGAGGTGCGGGCGCAACACCGAGGGTTGCGATCCCGTTGCCGGTCCCGGTCCGGTACGGGCGCAACACTGAGGGTTGCGGTCCGTTGCCGGTCACGAGAAAAGACAAAAAGGCCCACTCCTGCATTTAAACTAGATCCCCTTTTGAGTCTATCATTGAACCCTTTATTTTTGCTTTATAGAACTTACTAAAATTTGTGATAATAATGCAAATGTTTGGAAGTAATAGGTTTCCATAAGGCAGTGTGTTTTATGTGCCATTCACCCACACCAAACTGTATGTTTTCAAACAAACTAAAACCAAAAGGGGAACAATTCAATATATATTGAACATACATTTTTAAAATAATGAATTGGAAGAGAAGGCTAGTCTGAAGTAATGAAAAATCAGATTGATAGAACATTTACACACATATATGTTTAGCTATCATTAATTGAGCACTTATCATGTCCCCAAAACTGTGCCAAATGCTCAACATTTATGTACTCACTTAATCCTCACAACAATTCTCTGAAAGTAGCTACTATTTTTTTACAGTCAAAAAAAATTGGAATTCAATAACTCTATTATATTTAAAGTGCATTTCATGTAAACTTCACATAATTGAGCCTTGCTTTTATATCCAGCCTGAAAATCTCTACCTTTTAATTACAGTGTTTAATTCATTACATTAATTGTAATTATTGACATGGTTGGATTTAGGTCTACCATTTTCAAATTTGTTTTCTGTCTTCTCTGTTCTTTGTTTCTTTACTCCTCCTTTGTCTTCTTCTGGATTAATCAAGGCATTTTGCTTTTGTTTTTGTATTTTAGTATTCTATCCTATCTCCTCTGTTGGTTTTTAATCCCTTTACAGTTTCTTTGTGGTTACTCACAGTTTCTTTGTGGTTACTCAAGAACTTACAATATGCATTCTTCTCTTATCACAATCTACCTAGAAATAATATTATATCACTCCACATAGCATATAAGAACTTTTTGAAATTAAAATCCCACTACTCCTCCCATCTTTTGTGCTATTGTTGTCATATATTTTATTTTCTATATATGTCATAAACCTTAAAATACATTGCTATTATTTTTACTTTAAAGATTTAATTGACTTTACAGAATTTAAGGAAAGAAAAGAATAGTGTTTTTTATATGCTCACATATTTAATATTTCCACTGTTCATTCCTTCCTGTAGACCCAATTATTTCTCTTTAGCCCAAAACACTTAAAGAAAAGAATAGTGTTTTTTATATGCTCACATATTTAATATTTCCACTGTTCATTCCTTCTTGTAGATCCGATTATTTCTCTTTAGCCCAAAACAAATAGTGTTTTTTATATGCTCACATATTTAATATTTCCACTGTTCATTCCTTCCTGTAGACCCAATTATTTCTCTTTAGCCCAAAACACTTCTTTTAGCATTTTGGTGTGGTTCTGCTGGCAACCATTTTTCTCAGCTTTTATTTATCTGAAAATGTATTTTACCTTAATATTTGAAAATATTTTTGCTGGGTACAGAATTGTTTGAGCCTTTGAAGATACGCTTCAGTGTCTTCTGGCCTTCATTGTTTCTGATGAGTTGTCAGCCATACTCTTAGCATTATTCTCCTGTGGGTAATGTGCTCTTTCATCTCTGGGTGCTTTTAAGACTTCTGCTGTGTCTTCACTTTTCAACTGTTTGATTATAACATGCCTAGGTGAGATTTTCTTTGTATTTAACTCCTTAGGGTTTGCTGAACTTTCTGAATCTATGGATTGCTGGTTTTGCTCAAATTTGGAAATTTTTGTTTAAACTAGAATATGTTTAAAGTGGCACCATGCCAGTTCCAAGCTCAGTCTTTAAAAGAACTGTCAGCTTCATTTTAGACTCCTGGAGCCCTGAACTACCATGTAAGATGTCTGGTTACACTGATGAAGAGACCATGTGGGGACACCCTAAGGTTACACGGAGATGGACAAGGGCCCATCTGAACCTAGCCTTCTAGCAATCCCCATCAAAGAGCTACGTATCGAAGCACATGATCTTGGACCCTCCAGATTGGTCCAGATACCAGCTAAATACCACTCAGTGATCCAGAGGACACTACATGGAACAGAAGAATTGCTCAATTTAGCACTGCCTGAAATACTGACCCACAAAATTGTGAGCCATAATAAAATGGTTGTTATTTTAACCACTTAGTTTGGGAGTAATTCGCTATGTGACAATAGATAGCCAGAAAAGGTGGCAATTATATATCAGTTAACAATGGGTAAAAGACAATGAGGATTTGTAAGAGAAAATTACAAGAATGGCAGGTTTCTTTGTAAGTTATTGAGAGTCCTAAGTGAATACAAATCAGTTTTCCTGGGTTTTAAACTTCAGCTGGGCTACAGTTTGAACCCCAAAGTGTGCATGTGATAAAGATTTATACTTATAAAATGATGAAACACCAGATGCTTACATCTTCTATTTAATTTCCTCTTTAAAGAAGTCAAGAACATACGCATTGATTGCTGATGTTATTACTTGTATTAGTAATGGCTACCAATTTCTGAAGCCTTTTATAAGCCAGCACTGTGCTAAAAGTGCTTCACATACACTGTCCCACTTAATCTTGCTAAGCCTCAGTTTCCACCATGTCAAATGAAGATGACAATACAAACCTCTCAAGGCTCTTGCCCAAGTTTACTCAGCTAAGAAATTTCAGAAATTTCAAAATTTCTTTTTTTTCCAGAACCAATGCTACTCCATAATATCTCTTTAATTAAAAGCTAGCTGCTGTGGCTGGCCCGGTGGTGCGCTGCTACAGTGCACCGCTTGGGAGCGCAGCGGCGCTTCCGCCGAGGGTTCGGATCCCACATACAGACCGGCGGCTCACTGGCTGAGCGAGGTGCGGGCGCAACACCGAGGGTTGCGATTCTGTTGCCGGTCCCGGTCCGGTACGGGCACGACACTGAGGGTTGCGATCCGTTGCCGGTCACGAAAAAAGAAAAAAAAAAAAAAAAAAAAAAAAAAAAAA
>NW_007733146.1:100474-102428 GCF_000696425.1 Galeopterus variegatus | reverse complement strand
CGGTCACAAAAAAAAAAAAAAAAAAAAAAAAAAAAAAGCTAGCTGCAATAATTTTTTTAAATGCTGCCCTCAGAAGGATTTTTTTATGTGAATTTTTAAAAATCACAAATAAATAAAAATTCTACAACTGGGTGGGTAAAATATGTGATTTGTGACAATGTGATGCTGATTCACTGAATTAATAAAGTGGATTCATTAGAGGTTTTAGGATCACTAGTCTTAGCATCAATCATTAAATAATTATGAAAGTAGTTACATCACCTACCAGGCAGTTTAGAGAATTGCTTTCATAATGTTCTGTTTCGAGTGGAAAATCTGCTGATAAATTTAAATTTTCCTCAATCTGCTCAAAAATCTGTGTATTTTAAACTCTTCTTCAATCAATTAATATTTATTATTTTTAACGTCTATTATTTTTAATTCATCAGTAATTTAAAAGATACATCAAATCATAAATATCACTTTTTGGTTATAGATTATTTCTTCCCATTACAAAATGGAATGGTAGTGGTAAATAATTCATTGATAATTATCAAAGTAAAATAATTAAGACTTTTCTCATTAAAAAGCTTTGATAATGTAGGAAATAATTTATTCTGTGAATTTATAGACAAAGATGAAAAATAAGTGCTAGTCTAAAAGTCAGGACTTTAGAAGCTAAGAATCTAATACCAGGGTACTTTAAACGTTCATGGAAAGATTTGTATTTTTCCACGAATGTTTCAAAGTACCCTTGTATATACCAAGAGCTTTGACAGACTTTTTAGTTTCTGACTCAGTAATTCCATTTCTATAAATTTTTCCTAAGAAAATATACAGAGATGTAAGAAAAAGTTAACATAAAGCTGTTCGTTCCAGAGTTATATAATAGCAAAAATTTGAAAACTACTCAAATGCTTAGCTAGGAGAATGGTTAAATATGAAACACTGTGCAACCATTAAAGATCTGCTGTCATCATATAGGAAATGCTTTGGTCATAATGTTATTTTAAAAAACAAGATGTACTTACAGAGAGAGAAAAAAACAAATTTTCTCTGGATCATGGAATGATGAAAGATTTCATTTATTTTTTATGTGAATGTGTTTAAAAGTTTTTACAATGAATATTTATTACTTTCATAATCAGGTGAAATGAACTTTTAAAAAATTAAAGGTCCCTTCAATATGCCTAAAGCTTAAAATTAACACTTGATAAAATATATTGATGTTTTATTATGAGAAAGAACGCTGTCATAAAATGTCATTTTAAAATTAATTTACCTAATAATTACTCCCAGTTTCACCTTGGTATTGTACAGCATTTAAAGTATTTAAATTAGCAAAATTATGGCTTTGCCAACATATACACATCTTGCATGTATTTATTTACTTATTTATTTATTGCAAGTCTGGTTTTCTATTTTCACTGTGAGTTTTTATTGTGGCAAAGTTCAAACATACACAAAAGTAGGCAAAACAGCATGATAAATCCCCACGTGTTCATCATCCAGGTTTAACAATTATAAACTTATAAATAATTATATGTAACAAATTTAACTTATGTTTAAAAACTAGGCCTTTGAGCATCACATATTGCACATAAGTATTGATATTCAATGCTGTATACCACAGATATGTATAATCAATTATGTTTTAATAACAACAATGACAGAAAAGACCAATCTTTTTTCTCTACCCCATTCACTTTCCCGATGTCTATTATTTTGAAGCAAATCTCTTATATCATATCATTCCATTCACAAATATTTTAGTATATATCTCTAAAACATAAGCCCCCTCTTTTAAAAACATAATTATAATACCATCAGCATACTGAAAAAATAGCATTACACATCTTGTTTTTAAAGTAGTTAAATAATTAGTAACTACTTCCTTATACCTCCTAGAGCACGTGGTAAAGTTGCACATAATAGATATCTAATAATTGTTAATTTAATTTTAATTAATCTCTCC
>NW_007733146.1:98502-100069 GCF_000696425.1 Galeopterus variegatus | reverse complement strand
TTGAGCATCACATATTGCACATAAGTATTGATATTCAATGCTGTATACCACAGATATGTATAATCAATTATGTTTTAATAACAACAATGACAGAAAAGACCAATCTTTTTTCTCTACCCCATTCACTTTCCCGATGTCTATTATTTTGAAGCAAATCTCTTATATCATATCATTCCATTCACAAATATTTTAGTATATATCTCTAAAACATAAGCCCCCTCTTTTAAAAACATAATTATAATACCATCAGCATACTGAAAAAATAGCATTACACATCTTGTTTTTAAAGTAGTTAAATAATTAGTAACTACTTCCTTATACCTCCTAGAGCACGTGGTAAAGTTGCACATAATAGATATCTAATAATTGTTAATTTAATTTTAATTAATCTCTCCCCACTCTATTCACTAGAGTGAGCAGACCTAGTCAAAGTCAAAGTAGCCTGCCTCTCATTTTTTGGATCTATAGGCACTTAAGAGCAGACCAGAAAAAACTGAAAATAAAATTGAAGCAAGAGTTGAAAAGAAGCTGGGGACTAGACAAGAGCTAGGTTTTTGGCTAATATTCTTGTTCATTTTCTCTTTTTAAACAACATACTCTTACACATTAGGTGCACTTGTATTTCTTAAAAATCCAGTTATGCTGGCAGGGTTTCCAATGCCTGTTGAATAGTTGAGGTCGGCGAGCTGGCCAGTTGCTCAGTTGGTTACAGCACAGTGTTATAACACCGAGGTCAAGGGTTAGGATCCCCATGCAGGCCAGCTGCCAAAAATAAAAATGATCATGAATAATTGAGATGGGGAATGGGGACAGTAGGATAATTAAAAGAAATTAGAAGTTGGAAGGTTCCTTAATAGCAGAAGAGTGTAAACCTTCATTTCTCCTCTTTTTGTTCCTCATTCTCTCACCTACTGATTTCCCATATTGCTGGTTAGGCTTGGGTATTGTGTCTGCTGCAATGCTAGTTGTATTGGGCAAGCCAATTGCTCTGTCCTTGGCTCTTACTGAGAATTAACAAATATTTCTCAGAAAAAGAAAAAACCAGTATTAATCTAGACATATGACTAAATGAAACTAATATATGCTAAGTTATTGATCTGTCGATTTTGAACACAGTGCACACTGGACATCAGTCTTGCACTTTTCATCTAAATGTCCATTTTATTTGAAATCCAATGAAGGAGAATTAAGCAATAATGGGTACTTAAATTTCTTTTCACTTCTGGAGATGATCTCCTTGAAAGATCATTTAAAAAAGAAAAAAGCTGTATTTAAAGTTGGAAGTCCTAGGTTAAAGCTTAGTGTTGCCTCTAACTGTGTAACAGATCAGTCCCTTAATCTTTCTAAGTGTGTCTCCATTGTTTTATCTGCAAAATGAGGATGATCATCACCTGCTTCACATAAGTCCTTCACTGGTAGAACCATTCCAGGTGATAAGAAATACACTCAGTCTCTTTTTATCTTTTAATCTTTCAAGGCTGTGCTTTTCTAATCAAAAAGCTTCAAGAGGCACGGGAGCTGGGCTGGATCCTACCTAACATTTCCTCAAACTGGGGCTCATCATTCG
>NW_007733146.1:93100-97858 GCF_000696425.1 Galeopterus variegatus | reverse complement strand
CTCTTTTTATCTTTTAATCTTTCAAGGCTGTGCTTTTCTAATCAAAAAGCTTCAAGAGGCACGGGAGCTGGGCTGGATCCTACCTAACATTTCCTCAAACTGGGGCTCATCATTCGAAGTTTCTGCATTTAAAAACAAAAACCAGACCAAGATGGCAGAATAGATGGTCCCCAGCATCAGTCTCTCCCACAATCAACTAATTTACAACTATTAAAAAGCAATGACTGCCAAGCTGGGGCTTCTAGAGCTCAGGGTAAGAGGAGGAAAAACTTCAGAGTGCATGAAGGTGGGAGAAGCCACGATGAGAGAAAGAAAAAACCTCTCTGACCATTTTGAGCCCCGGCCACTTCAAGGCTGGCCCTGGTGAGCATAGGGAGCAAGAGCTGGCTAAAGCCACTGCTGTGTCCTTCATATGAAATTGCTTGGAGGCTGCAGGGGAGAAGAGGGCCTTGGTGGCCACCAAGCCAGCAAGACCACTAACAGGGTTCCTGTGGATCCACACAGGAGTGAGAAGCCACAGACAACTGGAAAAAGGAGCCACTCAGAGGCCAGTGAGTCATCACAACGGGCTGGTGCATGGCCTGTCCAGTGGGAAGTGTTTGGAGTGCAAGGGGTGGAGGAGACTGGCCCACCGGGGGAACACTGGGGCATGGACAGCTGATCCACCCTCCAGTCAGCACAGGACCACTCAGTGTAGACTGGTCAGGAATATAGAACTGCAGGAGGTACAGCTGGCTGAAAAGACTCAGGACCAGACCAGAGTTTCCACACAACCAAGGTGTACCAGACCTCACAAAACCTGGAAGTGCTTACAAGGTCAACAATTAAAACCTGAGCTGCACAAAAAGGCTTCCCCAGAGAATCAGCAGCAAAACAGCCATTTAGCTCAACCACAGCACTCAAGTACTGGTCCCCACAGGAAGTTCCCCTATTTTAGGAGTAACCAAAGGACAACAAATGAGTTCCAGTGCAGAGTTTAAGTGGTGGAAACAGCAAATATCCAACACAGAACTGAAAAGAAAACAAAATACCCACAGATCAGAGACAAAGTTCTGATATTAACTAGTAAAGGTCTAATACCGCCAAAGAATACCTATAAAACCTAGTAGGACCGGAAGCCCCCTGGGCTCCCAAGCCAGGGCAAGGGGAGGGTCAATGGCCTCAGCCATGCTCCGCCAACATCCAGCCCAGTGATGACCACCAAGCCGCCACTGGAGGCACCCCAGGCTCCATAGCTAAGGGCCTCAGCCACACCCCACCAATGTCTGCAGCAATGACCACCAAGCTGCTGCCAGAAGTACCCCAAGCTCCTGAGCTGGGACAGTAGGGGGCCTCAGCCATGCCCCCCAACATCAACATCCAGCCCAGTGATGACCACTGAGCTACCACCAGAAGTGCCCCAGGCTCCTAAGCCTGGGCGGTGTGGGACTGTGAGCCTCAGCCATGTCCGCCTGACATCCACAGCCTGCCAGAATGAGGGGTGTTGCCATGGCCTTGACCCCCCTCCCTTTCCTCTTCCTTCCACCCTGTCCCCTCCCCTCCCCTTTTACCCCCTCCTCCAGCTGTTGCACAACAACATTTAGAATGTAAAAAATAATATTAAATAAATTTTTAAAATAAAAATAAAAACAAAAACTTATTAGAAGCTTAAAAAAAAACAAAAGCTGCAAGATACTCATGTATTTCCCCAACACAGATAAATAGCCCAACTCCATAAAGATCATACTTAAGCAGCCTATCTGGCACTGCATATTTTAAAGGTATTTTTTATACAGAAAATATATATTGCTTTGCTTTGTTTTGATTATAAAGTTTGGGTTTATTTCCTTTTTTTTTGCATACCTTTTATTGAATTTTGTTTCTTCTTTTGAATGAGATAAAATAAGAAGTAAAAATTGCACATTCCTCACCACCAAATATATCTACCAGAAATAACCACTATGAACAGTGAGTTCTATCTTGTAAGAATTTTATCTAAGCTTATTGTATTAGTTTGGGTAGGCCTGCAAGAAATAGACAAAAATAAAACCATGCAGCAGCCCTAAGGTAAGCGAGGTTTATTTCTTGCTCATGGAACAGGACTGGGTGGATGAGCACGACAGAGCTGCCCTCATTTATGCTCTGAGATCCACCTTCAGCTTCCACTGCCAAATTCAGCTCTCATTCAGATTCACTCTGGAGGGCATCCCCTTTCCAACCTGCTGTGCTGAAATGACATGCAGGGCTTCTTTCTCTCTGTGTCCCCAGATTTCTGGCAGCATAGCTACTAGCCTCCTGCAATCTTGGGCCATAATTGCTTAACTGAAAATTGTATGATTCAAATTCACCCTCGCAGGCATGCTTGGAATTCAATCAAATTTGGACTCTTCTTTCCCCGTCTCTAGTTAGAGGTTCTTTGGTACTTGCCTCCACCCCTCTTTGCTTCCTGTCTTTGAAAAGATTATACCAGCTGCATTCGCTTCTGATGTTCTCTCTCTCCATTTAGCAGCACTGCAGACAGTCCAGGCCCACCCCAACCTTTCTTTGCTTCAGAAGAGATTTTTTAAAAGTCACTCATGTTAAGTGTTGAGCTGTCTTCTTACCTCAGAAAGCAGCTTTTTTCTCCTGCTGTTTTCTTGTGGTATTTTTTGTTTATCTTTCTCTATTTTCCTCTTGTATTTCCCCCCAAAATTCCATCTCCTCTTTGGTAACCTCTCTCCTTGCAACCTCTCCCACCTCCTTTATCTCTTCCAGCTTTCATGCAGGTTGCCAGCCCATGTAATGAACAGTTACTAACAGCACTGTTTCATTTCCCTTGCATTCATTACCTTTAAGCTGACCCAGGTGGGCTGCATTTCCTTTCAATGTGACCTTCTCTCAGGCCACTCACTAAAGTCCAATTGTTCAACAATAGTCTCTTATTAAACACTTTTCCAGACTGCAAACCACACTCAATTTCTAAACTCTTCTAACTATAGACAGTCCCTGACTTACAATGCTTCTACTTATGATTTTTTGACTTTACGATGGGTTTATTGGGGGTATTAAATGTATTTTCAGCTTTTGAAATTTTTGACTTATGATGGGTTTATTAGGATATAACCCCATTGTAAATTGAGGAACATCTGTAGTTTACATTTATTTGTCTCTGACAGCCCCTCAAACATTCCTCCCCAAATGGAAAGCTCTGGCAAAGAGTTTGTTGCTCACTTTGGAAAGAGAGAGCACTACATCGGCAGGGTCTGATAGTCTCTGGAGGGACATGGTGGGATAGGTATGAGATTTGTTTGCTCAGGACAGAGGAAATTCCAAGAATATAGGGCTTTCAGTTTTAAAATTTAGAGACTGGTTTAAAGAGAGTCTTTCCATGCAGGGTCCTGGTTGGGTAAGAATCATGATATAATAGTTTAGTATTAATGGGCACCATAAGGAGAGGATTTGCTTTTAATTAACGCATATTGATTATAAATATCTATGAGGTACAGAGTTATATTTCAATACACGTATACAATGTGCGATAATCAATCAAGGTAATTAGTATATTCGTCATTGCAAAAATTTATTAATTCTTTGTGATGAGAGCATTTAAGCTCTAAGAGTTCTCAGAGTCTTAGGATGTAAACAGTTGATGCTTTCTTTTGAGGGGTATTTCTTCAAAAAGTTCACGTAATGAACAATAACGTTGTTTGCCTGGACAAGAGTTTCCCACATAGTAAGGTTATTTAATGAAGACAAAGGACCCGTAAGGTTATATGACTATAGACATTAAGTTGTGTGTGCAAGGAGGAGGGGGAGTAGACGGTTTCTGTTCTCAGACTTAATTCCATCCTCTCTTTTCCAAGTTCTGTGTCATATTCAACATCCTTAGTCAAAATACCTAACCTAGCATTTTATTTTTAGTTTTGCAAGAACATTGCAACACCTTCAACCCCCGGTCCCTGATGTCTGTTCTAACTTTCATTCCACTCATGAGAATAACAATTATAAAACCATCATCTATACAGCCCTGACAGTATAGGCCACGTGTCAAATTCCTTATAGATATTATTTAATCCTCATAAGAGCCCTATGAAAGAGGTGCTGTTATTCTCCCTATTTTACAGATGAGGAGACTATGGCTTTTCCAAGGTCATGTAGCGAGAAGTGACAGAGCCAAGGTTCTATCTCAGATCCATCTTACTGTTCAGCAATAAAAAGGAGCAAACTACTGATATGTGTTACAGCATGGACGCACCCCTCAGACATCATGCTTAATGAAAGGCAGACACAAAAGACTACCTGTTATATGATTTAATTTGTATGAAACGCCAGATAAGGCAAATTTGTAGAGATAGAAAACAGATCAGTGGTTTCTAGGCATGAGGGAGGGAGTGGGGCCTAACTACAAATGGAGATATGGTTACTTTAGTCATTGATAGAAATGTTCTAAGACTAGATTATGATGATGGCTGCAAAATTCTATAAATTAACTAAAAATCATCAAATTTTATACCTACAATGTGTGAATTTTATGGAATGTAAATGCTCCCTGACTGGTACTATGAATGACTAAATTGAAGTCCCTTTAGGAATCAAGCCTCAGATGCCGTCCCTATAAAGAAAGCTTACAAGTCTTACTTGTTCTCATATACTCTTCATATAAAGATAGGGAGTGCCTTTAAACTCTTTTAGGCAATCTGCATATGTTAAATACGTTTAATTTTACCAATGAGAGCCCATTTCTAACAGTCCCTAATTTCATTAATGCTAATCGTGTATTCTTGACCAGCAGGTATACAT
>NW_007733146.1:72797-92229 GCF_000696425.1 Galeopterus variegatus | reverse complement strand
TGGTACTATGAATGACTAAATTGAAGTCCCTTTAGGAATCAAGCCTCAGATGCCGTCCCTAAAAAGAAAGCTTACAAGTCTTACTTGTTCTCGTATACTCTTCATATAAAGATACGGAGTGCCTTTAAACTCTTTTAGGCAATCTGCATATGTTAAATACGTTTAATTTTACCAATGAGAGCCCGTTTCTAACAGTCCCTAATTTCATTAATGCTAATCGTGTATTCTTGACCAGCAGGTATACATACCTAAGTTACAGACACACATGATATCACACCATATGTGCTGAAAAGTATTCAATTACTGACATCACAAAATAAACCCAGGTGAACTGTTAAGACTCACTACATCCGTGACATCTGAAATAGCAAGTTACAGAGCCTCGTGCCCTTCTTGCTAAGCTATTATCCATCATGTAATTCACTCAAACTCCCACTCCAGTGATCATCGTCTTGGCCAGGATACTTGCTATTGTTAGTAATAAGGATATTTATCCTCAACTCCTCAAACCATTGGAGGAGATTTTCTTTTCTCTATAAATCTCAAAGGAAAAAAAAAAAAAAGCTCCAAAACTACAATTAAGAGAAAGGTAGCCCATAAATTCAAATGGGCTGAAACCAAGTCAATGGTGCAAGAGGGCTGGATAGCTGTTGTGTCCCTGTGAGGAGCCAGGAGTAGATTGCTGTTGCTGGGACTGACTCCTGGAAGCAACAGTCCCTGTGGCACTACAAAAATGCATATTCTTCTCATGAACATTTGTTAAACTGAGTTACGTTGTTTTATTTTTGATAAGGACAGTAATGGATGTATTATGGTGACTGCGTTCCTTATAACTTTTACAGAGAAATTCGTAATACCAGAAGCTTAACTTACATAGACTCCGATGCCCTAAAAGAGCTTCCCCTCCTAAAGTTCCTGTAAGTACTAACTCCTCTCGTATCCCCCACATCTTTTTTTTTTTTAAAGCATTTTAATGCTGTCATCTGCCAGGAATCTTCCTAGGATGATGTGGTCCAATGCTGGGACTGGAAACCTGCTCCAAGAGGCACAAGGGAAAAAATGCCATCGTTTAGTCTTTAAATGTAGTATCAGAAGAAAGTAAAACAAAATCCCAAGAGCCATTTGGTCAATTTTGTTTGGAAATGGGTATCATAACAATATTATAGTGGCTGTTACATAGCAAGAAAAAAGCCACAAAAGGTAAAATCCAATCTTTGGGGGTGCAGAGACAAAAATGGAGGGACAACACTTAACTGCTTTGCTCTGGCAACTTTGCTCTGGCAACTTAGAGCTGATCATAAGCTCCACGGGAGCAGGGACTGCAACATTTTTGTTCTCTGTTGCATCTTTACTGACTAGCACAGAGTAGGTGCTCAATAAAAATGCACTCAGTGAATGTGCATATACGGCCTCAGGCCCTCTAGACACCAGCTGGAAGAAACTTTTTTTCTGCTTATCTGCATTATAAAAACTAAAAAACAAAAACAGTGTGAAGAAGAAACTAAAAACCAACCTTAACCACAATACCCAGAAATAATCACTATTAACATTTTAGTTCATTTCCATCCATGCCTTTAAAATAAAACTGTATATCCATAGATATTTTATGAGCTAAGTCTTTAGGGATGAAAAGGAGTTATCCAGGAAAAGAAGTGGGATGGGGGTTGGGGAGCTGTAGAGGAGAAATATAAGTAGATGGAATAGCATAATAAAGACACAGAGGTGTGGAATCACATGGCGTATTGGAGGAACTAAAAATAGTTCATATTGAAGAGATGGGAGTAGGATATGCCAGGAGTACAGAAGAGAAAGGGGATGGGATATGCAGCTGAAAGGATATGTGGAAATGGACATCATAATGTGAAAACGTGAGACAAGGTAATCACTCCTCTTATGGACTTTGAGTTCCAATCAACAACTCCTTGATATCATGATCTCCTACTATGTGCAAGGCTCTGTGGGAACACGCCAGTTTCTAAGACATTGTCCTTGCCTTTAAGAAGCTCACAGTCTAGTTGGAGACATATTGTACATGAAATTGAAAAGTTCCTCTCCTGCAGGAGTATAATGGAAAGTGACAGATGAGCGTACATAGTGTTTAGGGGCTCAGGTAATGAGTGGTGAGATCAAAAGAAGGACTTACACGGGGTTTCAAAAGATAAAGACGTCCCGGTCCAAGTCCCTGAGTGGTGAGATCAAAAGAAGGACTTACACGGGGTTTCAAAAGATAAAGACGTCCCGGTCCATTTCCAGCCCTCTACTTTATATGGCATTTCCAGCCCTCTACTATGTGGTCCTCGCCTTGACTCTTGGGCCTTCCCCCCCCCACTCTTCCACGTGAACCCCTATTGTAAATGAATGTTTGTTTATTGTGCTTTAAATATACCTTATGGAATCTCACCTCTCTCCTTCGTTATCTGGAATGTCCCATTTGCTGATTTTGAGACTTCTGGCTCCTGCTGCCTCTTCAAATCCTATGCCTTCTGCTCTAGAAGGAGTCAAGGCTGAATTTGCCATAGAAGGTGCACCAACGGAAGTAGAGTTTTCTCTGCTGGAAGACTTTAAAGCTTTACTGGGTCGTGTCTAGGTCTCACCCTATGCCATACCAGGCCTCTCAAAATAATTTTTGCTTCCACTATCCACGTTATAGTAGCTGCAACAAATCTTAAGCCAACTAAATCTGGGTGACATCAGGAACCTGAAAGTTCATGCTGTTTTATGCATGTCTTTTAATCTTGACATCTTTCCCTGGATGACACAAATTTTGGAAAGTGAAGACATTGTCTTTGGCTGATTTCCTTCCTTCTCTGGATGTATTTTTTAAATGGTACCACTGCAGTGGTACTCCCAATTCACTACTGAGAAAGCCATTCTTGGCAAAATAACAACATGACATAATGTAGCATTTGAAAAAGGAAGCCCAGCTTAGAGTTGGGCAATTGTATCTCTCCGTCCCATCCACCCCTTTTTCCACCCCTCCAACATACATACAATGTTTTCCAATTAAGACAAGGAAATAACACATATTCACACACACACACACACACACACACACACACACACACACACACGGGAAAGAAATCTGAATTCCTATTTCTAGGAATCCCGCTTGATTCAGACATTCCCCACAGTATTATAAGCAAAGTGAATGTATTGACACTGGAAGGCTAGATTAAATTACTGTGCCTTGAGAGAACATCATCTCATCCAGGGGTTACAATTTGCCCATGATCACTCAGATATTTCAGTGGAGGAGTTAGTGGAGGAGTTAGGGACTCCAGGCTACCTCAGAGCCCATGCTTTCAGCTATCACATGATTATACTTACTATGTGTTGATTTTTTTTACCTAAATTATGTCCTTTTTCCTCTTTTTTTCATGTAACGAAGTGGCATTTTCAACACTGGACTTAGAATATTCCCTGAACTGACCAAGGTTTATTCCACTGATGTGTTCTTTATACTGTAAGTATGCACACGTACAATGTTTGACAATATTTTGTTCATCATAGACAAGAACTAGGGTAAAGCCATGGGGTTGGTTGAAGCCAAATAGAGCAATTGTTTCAAGGTAAAAGCAGCGACCTGGCCGAGCCCATGGTGCACTAGGGAGAGTGTGGCGCTGGGAGCGCAGCAGTGCTCCCGCCGCGGGTTTGGATCCTATATAGGGATGGCCGGTGCGCTCACAGCTCTCACTGGCTGAGCACGGTGCAGCCGGTCTCAAAAAGGACAAAAAATAAAAAAAATAAATAAAAGCAGCGATCACTGGTCACTGCACCGATGGATGAAGTAAGGCACGTACTGAGAAACAGCCATTGGATTCAGTAATGTAAGCATTGGTGATTCTGACAAGAACAGTTTAGAGGAGGGCTGGCAGTGGGGAATTCTGGTCATGGTGGGCTCAGAAGAGAATTGGAGGGGGAGAATTGGAGAGAGTGACCATAACAAGCTTTTTTGAGAAGTTTTATTACTAAAAGGGAGCAGAAAATGTCTCAGTAGTTAGAGGGTATCAGGTCAGGAGAAAAGACTGTGTGTTTTTGCTTTTAAATGGGAGAAATTATGGAATGTTTGCTTTCTGATGAGAATGCTTGAGTAGAAGGAAAATTTAATGATAATGACAATAATTATTTTTCATATAGTTTTTAGTAGTTTTCAAACACTTTCCCATGCATCACATGTTTCATTCAACCACCTTATAAGGCATACAAGGAAGTTACTATTTTTCCATTCCACAAATGAGCAATTTGTGGAATAGAAAACCTATGTGATTTTGTTTGAGCAGAGTCCCAAGGAGCAGTCAAGAGTGATGGTCAGAGTACTTCTTGTGACTTCTGATTGGTGACCATGTGGTCTTTTCCAAAATCTGCAACACAGGTCAATTGTCTTACCCAATTGTATGGGAGTATGCAAAGAGAATTACAAGTAGAGTTTGCACTACAGAGTCAGCAAATGTGGATGTTAGGCTCCAAACTCTTGGGTTTTTGCTAGAAAAAAAATTGACCATGCTTCTTTGATACAGAAGGGCTCAGAGTGAAATAAAGGCAGTCTTCCAGGAACTAGACTGGCGTGGATTCTCCAAGAGCATCTGACTGACGGTTTTGCAAGTGGAGTACATTTAGTAATACTCATTAAATGAAATCCATTGGTCCCTCTCTTCCAACTCTTTTTTTAAACTTTATGATCAGTATATAATAATTGCACATATTTATGGAGTAAAATGAGGTATTTTGATACATGTGTACATTAAGTAATGATCAAGTCAGGGTAATTAGTATATTCATCATTTTAAACATGTATAAAGGTTCCACACATGTAGAAAATTCTAGCTGTTGTGGACAAAGTGTCCCAGATTCAGGAGAACTCTCTGAGATCCATTCACTTCCCTTGAGATGAAAATTGTCAGGGACCTCAGCCCACACCCAAAACTCACTCGCTTACTGCACACTTGGGGCTCTGGGTGCATGTTCATCTAGGACATCTCTCACCACCTCACTGGACCTCTGAGCCACCAGTGGTTAAGAAGGGTCAATGAATCTCAAAAAGAAATAAGCTTAAGTTGTATTGTGTCCAGCTTTTCATTTAAGTGCATATGTACAGCAAGAGCCCAGCTCCAGGAAGAAAATATATTTTCATCAAGTGTTTTTGTTCTCTCTCTTGCAGTGAAATCACAGACAATCCTTACATGACTTCAATCCCTGTGAATGCTTTTCAAGGACTGTGCAATGAAACCTTGACATTGTGAGTATTACCAGTCCTATACCTGCCAACACTGAATTTTGTTTTGAGATGTTGTCATATTTTTACAGACCATCCGAGAACTAAACCTTATACAAGGGTCCTTCAAAAAGTTCATGGAAAATAGAATTGAAAAATAATATGAATCTTTCCATGAACTTTTTGAAGTACTCTTGTAATATGTACTCTATAGTCTTACAAAGGATTACATATAACTAAATAAGAATGTTGTCTTACGGTATGGTGCTTTGTAGGCTACAAAAGGGTTTAGGTAACAAAAGTATTCCCTTATGGTGGTGATTGGTACATTTTTTATGTAAATGGCCAGTTAGGCTTTACAGACCATATGGCCTCTGTAGCAACTGCTCAACTTTTGCATGGCAAAAGCAGCAACACATAATACACAAACTAATGAGCATGTCTGTATTCCAATAAAATTTTATTTACAGAAACAGGCAGTGGACCAGATTTGGCCTGCAGGCCTTATGGTATAACTTTCTGTATTAAAGTATCCCCATTTTGCAGAGGCAGAAGCTGAGGGTTAAGCCAATTTAAGTGAGTTTCCCAAAGTTCCTGAATTAGAAAGTGGTGCCACTAAGGTCTTTTAATTCTCTGTACTCACACTTTTACCCAGTAATTGTAGACTATTATTAAGCTCCTATAAGGGGGTTTTTAATAGAAAACATAGTGCTTCTATACATCATCATTTTTCCAGCTCTTGAGTGGGTTCTGCTCTTTAGATGTTCAAAAGTAGATGCTTGATCAGGGATATTCACAAAATGATGTTTTGATGGAGAAAATCTAATAGAGGTACAAAAGATAAGTTAATTCTTTAAGTTGGTAGAAAATTCCTCTTTCGTTGCATTGGCCACAAAGTATAGAGTTGGGGCTACCTCTGAAGGATCATTTTTCTCTATTTTTAATACCACTGCCCAAGTTCGGACTTGGTGGGTTTTTGCCCAGACTGTCACTCCAGTCCCTTTCTCTAGTCACACCATGGTAGGGGGTTCTTTATCAGAAACAAACCTAATTGAATTACTCCCCAGCAAAATTGATTCAAGCCTCCACCCAGTGCTTCTCAGGAGCTATTTTCTTTTCTTTTCCTTTTTTTGTCTTTTTTTACTGATGGGTAACAGGATCGCAACCCTCAGTGTCGCGCCCGTACCAGGGACCGGCAATGGGATCGCAACCCTCGGTGTTGCACCCGCACCGTGCTCAGCCAGTGAGCGGGAACCGGTCTCCACATGGGATCCGAACCCTCGGCGGGAGCGCCGCTGAACTCCCAAGCTTCGCACTCTCCAGTGCGCCACCGGGCCGGCCCCTCAGGAGCTATTTTCTGAGCCATCCCATATCTACCAATTTGGGCCCAATGAAGCTATCTCAACTTCTGGGAGTCTATCCACAGGGGGAAAGCATTTCAGTAAATCCTTTTCCCCACAACTTGGGGGCAGCTGTCTTGAAAAGACAAGAAACTTCTTCTCAGCCACCATTTCTTTTGACAGCACAGCAAAGACCTGGGCTCTTAGCCTGCTCAGCCCCATACCTCAAGGCATTTACCTCCTCTGCAAGGTTCCCATTGCACTATTTAGCGCCCATCATAAGTAAACAACTACATTCTGAACTTCTTTACAGAATGTTACCTTTACCTTTGACATCTTTTTTCTAAGGACCCATATCCCAAGCATCCCTCTCAAGTGAAAGCAGCCCATTGTCCCGCACCTTGCATGGGCCTGAAGGCACTTTATAAACATCTGAGTGAGGGGACCCCCTATTTCTGAAAAGTAGGGGTGGGGATGTCATAGGTTGTTTGTCTTTTCAGATGATTATTTCTACATTCCTTCAAAAGTCCTTGGTTCTTTGAAGCTCATGCTCAAAAACCTGTAAACATTTAAGGATATATATCCAATGCAAAGTTTGTAACCATATTCCTGGTAGGATAGAGTTTCAAAGTTTACAATTCTTTCTTTCTTTTTTTTTTTTCACTCTTTTCCCTTTTCAAGGCCTATTTGATCATTAAGTGTTTTATTTAATCTCTGAAATGTAACTCAGAAAACATTTTTAATGTACAGAAGTCTCAACAAAGTCTTTGAAAATAAAAATGTCAAATGCATAATTCTCACAGCTTCATAAAAGAGCTCTAGTTTACAAAGAATTAACTTATTCACTAGAGATTTCTCAGCCTCTGTGCCTGTGTCCCTGTGGTATTGCAATCCTCAACCAAGATATCTTAGTAGCTGGAATTAAACTCACTAAATAATTATTTAAAACAAAACAAAAAAAATAAAAGCATGAGATTATTTCTCAGTTCCCTACAACTATATAGGATAAATTCAAGCTTTATGATACTTCTTTTAACATGGTCATCTCATAAGTGTCCCTCATTGAGTTAAATGTATAGTTATTTGATCCTCCCAGAAACCTTTTGATTAGGTACTACCATCACGTTTTTAGAGATAAGGAAACTGAGGATAAGAGAGGTTGAAAAATTCTCAGGGTTACCTCACCGTTAAATAGTAGACACAGGTCTAATCCAAATTTGGAGTCTCCTGTGTGCTGCTTAATGTGTTTCCAGAGTGCACATTGGTGGATCACCATAGTTTTCACAGTTCCCCTACCATTGCCACAAGGCGTTCCCACTAGCTGTGCCCAATTATGGATGTGGGTGTCTTTTCTTATCTTCCTGCCAATAACCCCCATGCATCCCTATGTAGCCCAGAATTCCCAAGGCTGTGGCTCCTCCTGCTGAAAGAGTATGTGCTGAAAACCCCTTTTCTGAGTGTATGTGGAACATTTTTTTAAAATCCTTAATGGTGGCAAATCTTTGCTCCTCAAAGTAAATATGCTTCTGAGAAACAGCTTGAATTTACTAGGAGCAAAGTCTGGAGAATGGGCATTCAAGCTGGGAAATTCAAACAAGGCACACTGTAAATTTTTCTTGTGGGGTGCATATGTGGGACCTGCAAAACTTTTATTCACATGTCTGACACCGAAGAAATGAACCCAACCCTTCAGAAAAGGGCTAGCACCACTTCTCATGGGTCTCTGACTTTTTTCTCTTCTGTTGATTGTAGGAAACTGTACAACAATGGCTTTACTTCAGTCCAAGGACATGCTTTTAATGGAACAAAGCTGGATGCTGTGTAAGTCAAGGGTAGCTGTGAAAACCGCCACCCCCACCCTCCAACAAGAACCATCCAGTGGGTCAGAATTCTGCTGAGAGATAGGTTCTACCAGAGCATCCCTCCACCCCAGAGTTAGTGTGACCAAGTCTTCGAGAAAATGATAAGGATCTTTGTAAGGGCCAGCTTTAGTGGACACTTACATTGGCTCCAAATCTAAATCCCAAAGCTTTTATCCTCAGTGTGTGTATGTGTAGATGAAGTAAAAGGTTATCTTTAATCAAGTCCAAAGCAGTTCAGAAAATAAGACTTTCATTTAGTTCTTTCTGACATATTTTTGGGAAAGATGTCAGTTTATATTTGATTCATCCAGAAATAGCTGAAAAATCATATTCAACTTTTGCTTTTTCAAAAAATAAATAATGCCTTGAACAGCTGAAAAAGCAAGCAATAGACTTTGTGTTTGATTTGTTTTATAACACTTCTTGAGTATTTCATTAACAATTATATATTTTTTTCAATTCCAGATGTTCTATTTGGGGTTTTATCCCCAAATTTACTGGTTCATTTTTAATAGGGTCTTGTTAGTTTGTAATTCCTTCATTTTTTTTCTCTTTAAATATTCTATACATAGTTATTTTATATTCTAGAAATGATCATTGCAAAATCTGAAAGCCTTATGATTCTAAATCTGTTATGATGTACACTGCTTTTCAAACTTTACTGGGCGTACAAACCATCTGGGGGATCTTATCAAAACACAGACTCTGATTCAGTAGATCTGGAGTGGGCCATGGGATTCTGAATTTCTAACAAACTCCCAGGTGATGCTGACGCTGCTGGTCCGTGGACCACACCTTGAGTAGCAAGGGTGAATAAATAAACTGCATGACCTAAGCATTGACCCTAGATGGAAAAGAGCATGCATATAGATTAAGTGATTTGAGTCGATGTTCTGGTTTAGGGGTTAGGTGATAGGTTCTGGAATAATTCCATTTTTAAAGGATAAATGGTCATAAGTTTTGAAGTCATTATACTTAAGCAAGGCTCTCTGAGTTCTGTTTGAAGTGGAGTCTCACTCTTTGGCAGGCTTTTGGGCTTCCTACTAGTGTCTATCAAATGAAGAGTTAAAGTACTATTCTCTCTTGATTGTCTGGTTGCGGAGTCATTGGGGTTGACTTTCATCATATTGTGAAAATACATAATCACGGGAAGACTAAAAAGACTCAATAGAGTAACATGAATACTTACACATTTAATTTATTTAAAGAATTGGACAGACCCTCCTTCTATCTTAATTTTGTCATACTAGCCTCATGAGCAGTCCCTCATTTACTTTTCTACATATTTATGGAACACTACTCACTGGGAGTACAAAGGGGAACATCAGCAATATACTCCCTGCCCACACTGGTGGGGTCAACTCAAGGGCAGCAATACAAAGGGTCAAGTACATTAGGGAGAAATGTCCCAAATCCAAAATATGCATCTCAGATAGAAAACAACCAAGCACTGAATATTAAATAACTTTGGCCTCCTTGTTTGGAGATACAAGCAGGATTCTCCCTAGATTTACCTCATGTTTTTCTCAAGTATTAGCATTTGTTTTTAAAATTATGTGAATCTCACCTTTGATTCATCTATTCCTAGAAAGCCATGACCCTTAAGGAAATGATCTTCCCAATTCAAATTTTCTATGAATGAAGTGGGGTATTGGGACTTTCTAAATTAAGACCATTTGTAGATGCTGAGGGCGTAAAGATTTCAGAGGACTGTCATAGTGTTCTAGATGTTGGGGCACCAAGGGGCTAGCATTGAGGCATCAGAGAACCACATTAGCAAGGGCAAGGGGAAGAATAGTGGAGACATTTTCAACCAGGGAAACCAGAGCTAATAATACGGCTCCTGAATTCAGCCTGTCAGGCTGATTCTTGCCTGAACCAAAAACTGCCTTTCCAGAATGCTAGATTAGAAAAAGAACATGAAACCTTAGATATACACTAATCTATTTCTTTTTTGTTATTATTTACACTTGAAACATAATTGATTATACATATTTGGGGGTACAGAGTTGATTATCAGTGTTTGTATACAATATGTGATGATCGAGTTAGCATTATTAGCGTGTCCATCATTACAAATCATAATCATTCTTTATGTCCATTACCCAGTTTCTCCCAACCCCTCCTCCGCTCTCCATTTCTAAAACTTTTATTTTTCCATAAGCAAAGGATTTTTAAAGCCTAAGATAAAGATCTATGCTTCAAATTATTTGCCTCTTTCTCCTGCCATATTTAGTCATTGGCAGATATGACCCGCTAACACCTTCAGTTATCATTTTTTAAGAACAGAGATTTGGGGTGTAAAATTCAGACTTTAAGGTCTACAGAGCAATGGTCCTCAATATTTGCTACTAAGTGGGATCACCTGAGGAGTTTGAAAGCACCGATGCCTCAGTTTTACCACCAGGATTATGGATAAAGCCAGGGCAATGAGGGTTTAAAAATCTACCCAGGTGGGTTTGATGTGGATCAAAAGTCAGGAACCACTGCTGTGGAATACATCATCAGTCTCCTTGTCAACTGTCACAGTTTACATATGAAGGAAACAAAGCCCAGAGAGTTCACATAGCTCTTTTAAAACAAACAAACAAAAAGCACGACTTTTAAATTTGATAGAGCTGACTAGTCAAGACAAAGCTGAGACCTGGATCCCCTGGTTGAGGACACCTTTCCCTGCACTCTGCTGGGATTCTTGTCACTGACTTACCAGCTGCCACCAAGGTGCGGACACCCAACTCCTCTCGTTGGTGTTGGTGGAGCCACTGCTGCTCATTTTTTAGCACGGAGCTTCCATGCCCTCTCTGGAAGTGTCTCCAGACATCTCCACGTGTTCAGCCACCTGGAGTTCATCCAGACCTTGTCCTTTTGGGTTTTTACGGAGGCCTCATTATATAGGCAGGGTTGATTAAGTCATTGGCCATTGGTGATCAGCTCATCCTTCAGCCCCTCTCCCCTCCCCAGAGGTGGGGGGGCTAGTGGAGCTGACTGTCCCAACCCTCTAATCATGCCTCAAGCTTTCTGGTGACCAGCTCTCATCATGAAGCTATCAAGAGGCCCCAGCCACCAGTTATCTCATCAGCATCCAAAAGACACTCTTATCACTCCAGTGATTCCAAGGGTTTTAGTTGCTGTGTGCCAGGAAACGGATGAAAACCAAACAAACATATATTTCACACTATCACAGTAATGAATCTTTTGAGATGCCATCTTATTGGGAGGCAGGTCAATTTGACAAAGTTCTTTCTAGAGGCAGCCTATGGAGATTCTAAGAAGTAGTAAAGGTTTCAGATCATATGATAGTCTTCTAAAACTAAACCTACAAAGAGAGTTTATAGGGGGACTCCCTCTACCTTCTCACCAGCTTTCTCCTTGGACCATAATATGGGCTCTGTGAGTGGCTTGGCTGATGATAGAGAATTATTCTGTTGGAATATTCACTGGAATAATTCACTGGTATCCTGATTCTAATCTGTTCAGTCTGTTCTAATCACTAACCAGTCCTTGAAACATAGGAAAGAAATCAGTGTATCATTTCACCATATTTTCTTGACATTTTTATGTTGAGTGTAAAAGTTATTTGGAAGAGTTTAACAAATGTGGGAAATATGTATTAGTTAAGAATCATTTGTTTCTTGGTTCTACAAGTTTAGTTCAGAGGTCAGCAAAATTTTTTCTGGGAAGGGCCTAGATAGCAAATAATTTGAGCTTTGTGGAACATATGGTCTTAGGTGCAGCCACTCAACTCTACCAGTGTAGTATGAAAGCAGCCATAGACAGTACATCAACAAATGAGCATGGCTGTGTTCCAATAAAACTTTATTTACAAAAACAGGGGCAGGCAGAATTTGACTGCAGGGCCATAGTTTGCAGACCTCTGGTCTAGATGACATTCAGTGAGGATGGCCATTGTGTGGTGAGTTATGTAATCTGTTTCTCCCAATTCCTGGTAAAGGTTAAAGGGAAGTCATGGGACAGAGATAAGAAGTATCTGGATAAAAGTATTTCAGGGTTAGAAAGTTCAGATCCAATCATAATAGAAAACAAAGATCTTTTTTTCAATCCATATTTTGAATCCAAACTGGAAACTCTGCTCCTGTTATAAAACAATGCTCTGTCTATTCATCATTCTACCCTAAGTTTCTGATTCCCGGTTGATGGAAATTTATTCTTTCCTAGATTTAAGCACTTCAATAAAAGGTATCATGCTCCTGTTATAAAACAATGCTCTGTCTATTCATCATTCTACCCTAAGTTTCTGATTCCCGTTTGATGGAAATTTATTCTTTCCTAGATTTAAGCACTTCAATAAAAGGTATCTTGTAAATCCAATGTAAAATCAAGATGATGGCCATGATAAGGAGCCCTGGGCCTGGAGGAAGACAAGGATTGAGCTGTAGGTAAAGAAAACAGAGGTCAAATTTCTATGGTAATAATGAAATAGTATTCACTCAGTTTTCAACAAAGGGCTGTTGCTTCTGGTCTCAATGTTAATTATGATTTTAAACTAAGATAAACATATCAATCCCATATAATTATCCTAATAGTGTTCAAGGATTGCACATAGCATGTTAGCAGTGTGGTAATTTCTCCAGAAGTGTGTTCAGGTATCCTTAGGTTCTAGTTTAAACGAAATGTCATCCAAAAGAGCCGTCATTCCCCATCATTCCACCTCATGCCAATTTATTGAAATTAACAGATTTGACCTTATTTACACCCATCTTTTTAGTGTAACTGAATAATATGATTCCAGCCAAGTTGGACAAATTCCACATTGAGTACAAGCAGTGATGCCTCAGCAACAGTTGAGTAATTAGTTAGGAGTTCATGGAAATGATGGCAGATGCATAAAAGCACTTCATCCTGTGATTTCGTATGGAGCCAAGCCCCTTGTCATCACTCAGATGTGAAAGTAATAATAATACAAGCATCCCTTGCTCAACAGAAGTTGAACTGTACTCAGTCGCAAGTTAAATCATACAATTATTCTTTGGAAGCTCTTTTCCATCTTCTCTTTCCACACCATCTGCATTGGGATATGTTGTTTCTCACAGAGTGTCTGCTTCTCTGTGTCATATTTTCTATGGTTAACCACTAGAACTAGCTACTATCTGACAGTAAACATTTGGACAGGAAAAAAAAAAAAAAAAAACCCACCATTTTGACGTTCTAAGAACCTACCAAGACACTAATCATTATAAACAGAATCAACATAATTAATGTGCTAATTGTCATCACACATTAGTTGATTAGAAGTAAAACACCACAGCTTGGAGCACTGGGAAAAGATGACGATAGAAAAGATTGTAGGATTAAGCAGGCTATTTTTTCTCATGGGGTAAGTATTTGAGCAGCTTGTAGGGTATGTTCCAGTGTTGACGTTTACCTCTCCCTATTGAAATCTTGAGCATTTTCTCACCTACTTCTGTTTACAAACAGGTGTCCTCGTTTCTACTAACAAAAGGATTTCCATAGAGCAATACAGTTTTTCTTTAGACTGACATGAGCTAAGCAGGGGTTCCCTTTAATTTTCTGAATAACCAGAGCTGTGGGAAAGAAACACAGTTCCCTGCAGAAGTGTTCCCATGCGATTCTCACAACATAATCAGGTGCCAGCCCAAGTTTCCCCTAAAGGGATTGTAGAGGCACAGGCTTAAATTCCATCTTGGAGCTGAAATGTATCCTAAACCTCCCCAGAGAGCGAGCGAGGCTCAGCAGCAATAGCAAATTTCTTTGCTGTAGTACCATAGTCCTCTCTCTGACATAGGTCACTTCCTTCTAAATATAGTGTAGAAGAAACCTCTCTCTAGGAGATACCTAGCAACTGGGCTTTCATTTATTCATCCAGTAAGTCTTTATTGAATGGCTACTACGTACCAAGAGTGAGTCCAACAGAGAAGGGTGTTCATGCACGCACATATTGTATGCACAATACTGGGTTTGTCAGTTGGATAATTTTCCCCAACTAATTCCTGACCACCTTCATTTTCCTGACTACCTTGTCCTTCCCAAACTATGAAATACACAATCTTAAATCAGGGGAGGGCTTCTTAACTGCCTTTATGGAAAATCTGACTTCTCTTTTCTAAGAAGAACTGCATTGCTTCCAACAAGTTCTCAAGGAGGCATGAGCTCTCCCAAACAGTAAAGAGCCATTGAACACACAGATGCAGCAATGCCTATCTTATTTTTAAAGGAAATACCAGTTCTTTTCTTATTAGCCCTTCCCGGTATTTATATTTAGAAATCCTGACTTTCAAGAAGCCTTTTCTCTCACTTCTTACTTACTGTAAGCCTTTCTACTCTCTTTTGAGTTCATTCATGTCATCCTCTCCTTTCAAGGGATCGTTTAGATAATCACGCCCCATATGAAAAAAATCATTATCTATAGTAGGTTACCCTAGCTTACCAGGATTTGTGATTTATTTACCCAAGCTGGCTTACAGAATGTGGATTCCAGAGAAATCAGGGTAAGCCATGGTCAAGGAATCAGTTTAACTAAACTGACTTTCCCCCAAAATAGTATGTGATAAACGAGGCACATGGATCACTTCCTTCGTGGATATTAAGACTTCTGCATACATATTTCTCCACCCCATTCTCGTAGCTTCAGATCGAAGGTGGAAGGAGCAGTCTGAACCCAAGGTTAGAGACTAAGTGAAGCAGCCTTCAAAACTGCTAAAGGCAGAGTGGGGGTTTCATTTTTAAGCACCTAATTATCTCCAAGAGGTAAAGTACCCGAGCAGCCATGTTGGTTTTAGAGAATGCAGCCTCCTGCAAGATCAGTTGGTTGCTGTTCAAGCTGGCCGTGTCTCCTCGGCATCCTCTTTCTCCCCTCCTGGACTCTGGCTGGCTTTCCCCGTTTTAACTATTCTGTAGCATTTAACATTTCTGGTAAACTGCAATGCTTATCAACCAGTCTCCTAATCCTCAGGGGCATATTAAGTATCAGATGAAAACACTGCAGAATTGGACAAGCAAAAATTTAGCTTTACAATGATTTCTAATGATTAGAGCAAGCCGATTTCACTTGCAGCAGTTGGAGGTGAAGAGGGAAAACTTAGATGAGCTCACTGGCTCCTCTTTGATTTTCAGCAGCCTGGGAACAGAATGTGAGATGCTAGCTGCACTGACCAAAGAATACAAAAACAGATGCAAGCCAGTGTGACCCTTATGCTGAGCTTAGTTGTCTTTTTATAAAATCATGCTGTTCAAGATCTTCTCTCCAGTTGTTTTCTCCAAGGTGGCCGTTGTTCACTCCAGCTGTCACTGACCAAAGGAACTCTGTGGGCATAGTGGGTTAAAAAAGAGTCGAACAATGATCAAGTGGGGACTGTGACTGGAGCCATCGGGAAGGCATAGATTGTCTGGCTTAGCATCTTCTAACATATGGGAGACTAATTGATCCTCCCTGTGTCAGTCTTAAAAATGGTCTGGAAGCTGGGTGGCCAGCCACTACCTAAAGAGGCTGTGTCTGGGCCACACGCTTGTGGTGTTTGTAAACCAGCTGCCTCACTAACCACTGCCATCAAGAAAGTCAATTGGTCAAATACCAACACACCATATGCTAAGTTTTCTATTCTTTCATTCTGCATTATTTTCTCTTTAAAGCATTCTCTTGTGTCACCTTAACACCTTGACATTGCCCACCTCATTTCCTTGGAAGAAAAGTGTATTGATTTATTTATTCACTCATCACATATTCATCCAACAGATAGTTATGGAGGTGCTGAACTAGGCACTGGGTATACAGCAATGAATAGGACATAGAACTTTCATTCTGGTTGGGGAGACAATAAACAAGTAAACAAATAAATAAACATGGTAATTACAGATTGTGATAACACGATGAAGGAAATAGAGTGTAAGGAGGCAAAAAGGTGATGGCTACTTTAGATTAGGTAGTTCTCAACCTCTATTTAAGAAAAAATTAAGAGACTCAAAAATGTATACCAATTTTTGAGTTGTCATTTTATGGAGTGCCAGTACTTACCTGTCATTTGGTTAATCCTTCATTCTACCCAGAAGGGTAACACTTCTCCTGCATTAGTGGTTGGTAATATTCTCCTCTCCCCCACCTCCCCACCACCACTCTAATGATGACCCATTTCTGGGTCCAATTAACCAGGGGGAAGTTTCTCTGTGAGGGCTCTGGAGAAGGAATCTTTCTAAGCAAGAGTCTTCATGTTGTTATTATTAACTATCAGCCTTAAGAATTTTCCATCATGAATGCAAACCCCATAAGTAGAATAATAGAAGCATTATCCCTATCTAAGCAGAGCACTTGAGGGTCTCGGCTGTATTCATTTTGCATTGGCCACTCACTAATGCTTAAGTTGACTAGACTATGTTGTCAGTTATTCTAAACATGGAAATTGGGATCATTGATAACAAGGATGCACTTTATTTCTTTTCAGATAATTTTGTTCTCTAAAAAATCTATGGGAAAAAAGGCCAGTTGCAAAATCCTTGGAGGCTTTTATCCATTTGGAGGAAATTTTGTCTCAAAATTACTTTGTGAAAAATTGCTTAAAAAGTATTTTGTCCTCAAATAACCAGTGTCTTTTCAAAATGGAAAGATCGATGTGCCCATCAAACCCCTTCTGTGGAAGGTATACTCTGTAATCTTATCTGCCTAAACACCCCCACCAAATGTGGTTGTCACTCAATTAAATTTGAATTTTGGATAAATAACAGATAAATTTTTAATATAAGAATTTTTCAAAAATTGCATGGAGAATACTTACACTAAAAAATTATTCATTGTTTATCTGAAATTTAAATTTAACTGACATCTTGTATTTTTATCTGAAATCTAGGAATCCTACCTGAAGAAAAGATCTGAATCTCTGGCCACTCACCACCCTTACCACCTCCATTCTATTCCCAGTTTAAGCTTAGTTTTCAAACATATATGGGAATATTGATCAATATTTAAAAACAAAATTTAAAGCAGTTGGTATTAAAGAGGATTAAAAAATACAATTGCCACCCACTGGGAAAATAGGGAATTCTGACAACTTTTATGAAATCTAAATATGCAACTTAGATTATAAACATGCTCATTTTCAAAGACTTCTTCCATAATTAATGTTCATAAACTTCATACAACTGAAACCTAGAATGTGTTGAGTGCTTAAGCCAGAAGAAGGTAAGTTGTCTTCTAAATTTTTAAAAACCAGTGAATAGCTAGGGAGACCATGGTCACATTTTATTCTGGTATGTGTACTAACTTGGTGTGATTGCTCAAATTCATCTGATTCATACTCTCTCTCTCTCTCTCTCTCTCTCTCTCTCTCTCTCTCTCTCTCTCTAGTTACCTAAACAAGAATAAATACCTGACAGTTATTGACAAAGATGCATTTGAAGGAGTATACAGTGGACCAACCTTGCTGTGAGTAAGACACACACAAAAAATTTGTCAGGTTTTCTTTTTTGTTTGTTTGTTTGTTTTTTACTTTTTTGGAGTAGAGGGAGATACTAAGAAGAGGAGAATCTGATGTTCATGGGTGGAGAATGTTGTTGTCTCAGGTAAAGGTTTCTTCTGCTAGTACTTTTCCGCATGGCTGTAATGGCTGTATAGGCTATTTCTTGAAAGAAATTCCTTGTTCTTTGAGACTCAGAAGGCCCCAAGCTCCAACATACCATCCTGATGCCTGATCAGGCAGCCACCTTGGTGTGGACATTCTTGGAGGCCCTGTGCATGGAGCAGCTGCTGTTTGCAAAATTCTGAGACATGAGGTCTACAAATAGGTGGAAGGCACTCTAGTCTTTGCAGAGAAAATGTACGTGAATGTGTGTTGCACAATACCTGGCACAGAGAAGGAAGAACGTAAATGATAGTTTGGTTTATTTCTGGAAGAACTTAATTTTTAAAAAGCATGAAAACCATACCTATGTGTGCATTTCCTCTGATTTACACCCCCATATCCAATCAGCAATCAATTTCTGTCCATTCTTTTTCCCTCTAGCTTCTTCATATTTACCATTTTCTCCATCCCCTTGGTTTTGCCTTAGTTTACAATCTAATCACTGAGCATCTAGTCTAGTCCTTGCCAAAGTAGAACACAGCACCCCAAGAGATGCACAAGACATTCCATTAGGGGCAAGAAGAAATATTAGAGGCTCTATTTATACTTGTTTTTTAGAAATAAGAATAAGTTGAGTTTTATTAATAATTTGTATACAGATGACCATTGTCCCTCAGGTGTCAGGTAGGGAGTAAATGCATCCCAAAAGAATGGACGATCCACAGTCCTAAGGACTCAACACCTTTGTTCACTTTTAACAATTTCATCTCACTTTTAGATTGAACACACCCTATTCTCTTGATATGTAGGCTCCATATGAGAGATCAAAGTGACCTTGAAAACTGCTGCACTATGTGGGGTTCACTGTTAACTCATTGCAAAGTACTTAAAAGCATTACACATTTTTTTCTCCTACAGAAAGACAAGTGAAAAAAGTGTTGATTTTTTCTGTGATAAGTATCAGTATATTTTTTTTAAGCTGGAAGATATTTTTCACTGATATCTTTATCTGCTTCTTCAAGATAAAGGTGGTATTTTGCCAATGAATGACGAAAGTAATTGCTTTTCTAAAGAGGTTTATGCTTTGATGAAAGCCTTTAGAAACAGGTATTTGGAAACATGCCATGCTATATAATTTTCCTGATGAAAATAGTGAATGCTATGAAAAAAATTTTTTTTATCAAAAATAGAACTTTAATCGGTTTTAAAAATCTTTCAATTTAAGTTTGTTATGGACTGAATTGTGCTCCCGCAACTTCGAATGTTGAACTCTTAATCTCCAGTACTTCAAAATGTTACTGTATTTGTCTTTAAAGGGGTAATTAAATTAAAATGAAGCCATTGGGGTGAGCCCTAATCTAATTGACTGATGTCCTTATAAGAAGAGGAGATCAGGGCCGGCCCGGTGGTGCACTGCTACAGTGCGCTGGTTGGGAGCGTGGCGGCGCTCCCGCCGAGGGTTCGGATCCCACATACAGACCGGTTCCCACT
>NW_007733146.1:67970-72440 GCF_000696425.1 Galeopterus variegatus | reverse complement strand
AACCATTTCCGGAACAAAAAAAAAAAAAAAAAAAAAAAAAAAAAAGAAGAGGAGATTAGAACATAGAGAGACACCAGGAATGAACATTCACAGAGGAAAGGCCATGTGAGAACGCAGTGAGAAGGCAGCCATCTGCAAACCAAGAAGAGGAGTCTTAGGAGAAACCAAACTTTCTGACACCTTGCAGCCCCTGGAAGTGTAAGAATAAATTTCTGTTGTTTAAGCCATTCAATCTATGGTATTTTGTTATGGCAGCCCTAGCAAAATAATACAGAGTTGCAATGGGTCTAAAACCCATGTGTATAAAACATAAAAATGAAACATCTTCGTATTAGTTTGCGAAAACAACTGATTAACATCAGAGAATATAACATTTCATAAAAACATGCATTTAATTACTGAAGTGGATTGAAAAATAGAATCTTAATTTAATGAGTTTAGCCAAGACTACCCTTTCCATTTGGAAATACCTATCTTTATGTGGTAACTTTTTCAACTGAGACAGCCATCTAAACAAAAACCAAAATAAACTGAACCAGAAGCAGACTTCTAACAGCCACTCAGAAAGGGTTAAAAATAATTTTTTTTAAGCTCATTAAGCAGCATTACTTTCACTTTAGTGAAACTTTTAAAAAATATATTGCTATTTTATCTTGCTTGTGTCCTTTTAAAGTGTACGTTTAGCGTGTTTTATAATGTATATAATATAGTATTACAGTAATACATGCATAGAGCTCATGAATATTCATATATTAGAGGTACATACTCAAATATTTTTTTACTTATAAAGACATGAGATTGAAAGAATTTGAATACCAATGGTGTAGACCAAAACCACTCAAAGGGTGGGTTCACTGCAAAGTCAGTGGCTGCTCCAGCATGTACATCAAAGCACAGCTCCCTTCATGGAGAAAGTCCTGGCCATGAGAGTGCAGTCAGCCAAACTAAACACTGTGCTTAGTGAAGCTGTTGGCTTTTAATCTGGCAGAAGCTTCTTACCTTTTCAGAAACTGGTAAGAAACCATGCGCCAATGGGCGCCCCACTTTGAGTAGCAATAGTCTAGATGACAAGAGTCTCCAAATCTCCCCCTGCCTTTAGTCTTGGTCCCTCTCAAATCCACCCTCCCCAAACCTTCTTGGGCTCAAATACAAGTAGGATCTTAAAACCCAACACTGGCCTCCCGTTCCCCTCAGAATGTGGGCCTTGGTGTGGCATGCAAGTCCCTGTGATAATCTTCAGCTTTGTCTCCCACACCGCTTTACACGCCTGACCAGTTTTCCATGCATGTTGAACCTCTTAGCTTCTCTAATTCTCCAACCTACTTAATAGAGCTTTGCTAAAGTCTTGCTCTTGGGATAGGAAGACTCTTTACAAACTTATCTGTGTGATGAGCAGCTACCGACAGTTCAGTGTTCAAGTGAAGATCTCCCCTTCTCTGAAGTCATTTCTGGCTCTTCTCCTTTGGGAAAAACAATCACTTCTTTCTCTGTAACCCATCCCATTCTATAGATAAATCTCATGCACCAGTAACATGTTTTTCCGTCTCTCCAGGAGATCCTAGAGGGCAGGAGCTATATCTGTTATATTTTTCCATTTCTAACTCATATTATAATAACCAAAAGACTATATGAGCTTAATAAATGTTTGTGAAATTAATTCAGTACACAATAATTAAATCATACTTCTATCAACACTATGGCACTTAAAAAGCAGTCACACTTTAAAGATATTTTAACAGGTCGTCCTTAAGAGAAAGTGTTCATTTCTACTTCTTTGGAAATGGTAAATTAAAGTACCCATTTGTTTGTACAGCTTAAAAGTTGCTTTTGATATTTACGGCAAAATTTTCTACAAGACTCTCCAGCCAAGCTAAGAGCAAATGTGCTACTGCTTGGAAATGCCTTGCCTGCCTCCTGGTGGCATTCCAGGTTGTAGAAAGTGAAGGAGATGCTGATGGAGCTGACTTCTAGCTCTATCACTCACCAACTGTAAGACCTAAGTCCCAGTTTTCTCATCTGTCAAACAGAATAACTAAAAGTAATGAAGTGTAGATAAGATAATAAACCTAAAGGACGTGAGTATATCCTAAATGAATGGTGGACATTATTATGATTACCTTCACTTCTTCCTGACTCTTGATTCTTCAGTATTCTGGTCTCTTCTTAGTTTTCTGCTCACTCCTTCCCAATTTCTCTCACTAACTCACTGCACTATTATTTAAAATGGGGTTTAGTCCTGGGTCCTAGCTCTTTCTCCTCTATGTCTTCTCCTTTGGTTAAATCATCTGGTCTCAAATATTTTGAGAATGTGGAATTCCATCCCTGCTCACTTTCATTCATACTCATTCCCAAAAGTTTGATTAAACTCTCTCTAACCAACTGTAAACTTTTATGAAGGACATGCTAAGCTTGGGACTCTTCATTAGGAACAGTCAGTAGCTGACGGTCACTATTTTAAAGGGGGTCAGAGAAAACCTATTGAGAAGATTAACAACTGAAAAAATATCTGAAAGAAATGAACGGACAAGCGATGTGGCTATCCAGAGGATGAGCATTCTAGACAAGTGCAAAGACCCCCCCCCACACACACACACACATACATCGCCAGGTGAAAATATAGCTGGCGTATTGGAGGAATAGCGGGGAAGCTATTGTAGCTCAAGCAGAGTGAACAAAATGGGGAGAAAAAAGTTGAAGCTGGGTCAAGAAGATAATGGGGTAGGAGGAGCAACTTGTGGATGGAGGACATTTTAAGTCTTTTGATTATGCTCTTAGATAGAGGGAAAGCCGTTGAAACATTTGGAGCATAGAAGTGTCATGATCTGACTTATGTTTTAACAGCAACACACTGGCAATTGTGTTGGAAATAGATTGTCGGGGACCAAGTATGGAAGCAGGGAGACCTCTTAGGAGTATACTAAAATAGATGATAGCATGAGATGTACCAAGGCAGTAGCAGTGGAGGTGATGAGAAATGGTCATATTCCGACTATATTTTTAAGGTAAAGCCAGCAGGATGTGCTGGTGGATTGAATGTAAGTGATGAGAGAAGGCAAAAAATCAAGGACATCTCCAAGGGTTTGGGCCTGAACAGTTAGACTTGAGTCACCATTTCCTGAGATAAAGGAATATTTGCAAGGAGCAGATGTGAAGAAGTAAAGCAGTTTGAGGTGTCTCTGACACATCCAAGCCGGCAGTGAGTGATATATGTGTATGTGAAAGTCACAGCAGAGGTCAAGCATAGAGATATATTTGAGACTCTTTGGAATGTAGGTGGTAAATAGATATGAGTATGGAGGAAAGCTCAAAGAATGGGTAAAGTTGAGACTTCTGATAACCCTCTCTACTAAAATGATTTTCTCCGATCCTTCCTCAGACAACATTAAAATGAGAACATTTTTGGAAAAAAAAAAGAGTATACATTTTTCAAGCATAAATTAAAAAGCATAAATTCTCAATGGCAAAGGGAGTAGAAGAGGTGACCATCTGAATAAGTGACAAGTGTCTTGGAAGACCAAGAGAGAGCTTCAGGCTAATGACTTGCATGGATGAAACCAATAAAAAGCAAGCTAATTCAAATCACAAAATCTAGGGAAGATTTCATCAATTAAATCCTAAGTACAGTGTTCTGAAGGTGAAACTGACATTGGAAGTCTTTAAAAACTTCACCTTTTCCCTCAGGTTTCCTCTGTCACCCTGCACAGTCAAACTACTACTTCTTATCTATCCCAGGAGAAAATTAAAATTTGTTTTCTGTTAAAATGTTAGTTTTTAATATTTATTGATTATATATATATATATATTTGTGGAGTACAGAATCAAATATAAATACATGTGTACAATATATGGTGATCAAATCAGGATAATTAGACACATGTTTATGAAACATAATCAATCTTTATGACTAGAAAAAACAAAAAACGTTATCACCAAGACTCAAGGATAATAAGCACAGTTGCAGACAGAAGTGAGGCACTGTTTTGGAAACAGGATTATATGAAAATTTACATTCTAAAATGTAAAACTAGCAACCCACTTATCCATTCAATCCACAGAATGCTAGAATCAAAGTTTATTCCCTCCAGGCAGATTACAGTTCTGGGGAAGCTGACAGACTCAAGGAAAAGAAAAAACCTACAAAAATGATCACTAATAGTCTCTCAAAGTCACTACAATAAATCTGGTCATCCAATAAACCCCCCTACACACAGAGCTACACACAAGCCTCTCCACAAACAAGACAAAATATCCAAGGATCTCCAGACCTTTGAGGAAAGCCATTGACATAAAAAACATCAATGTCTCATAGTTTTCAATGATTTTCATATGTTGATTTTAACCCCACAACCTTACTGAATTTGTTTATTAGTTTTAACCATTTTTGGTGGAATTTAGGGTTTTCTATCTATGAGTATAAGATCATGTCATCTGCACACAGACATTTTCCTAATTCCTTTCCTATTTGGATGC
>NW_007733146.1:66303-67465 GCF_000696425.1 Galeopterus variegatus | reverse complement strand
GAGTATAAGATCATGTCATCTGCACACAGACATTTTCCTAATTCCTTTCCTATTTGGATGCCTTTTATTTCTTTTTCTTGCCTAATTGCTCTGGCTAAGACTTCTAGTACTATGTTGAATAGAAGTGATGACATGAAAAACAGAGACTAGAACAAACAGAGAAAGGAATTTGAAAGGTACGGTGATAATGAGAGAAATACAAGAAAACCTTAATAAAAATTATAACAAATATTCTCAGAGAGACAATGTTTTACATGCACTAAATAATTCTGTATACAGGAATATTCAGAAAACAAGAAAGAGCTCTTGTAAATTAAAAATGTGATAGCCAAAACAAAAAAATAAGCAGAAGTTTTCAAAAATAAAGTGGACAACATCTCCCAGGAAAGAGAACAAAAAAAGAGAAAAATATGAAATAGAGGCAAGAAAAGATTTTTAAAATTAGATGTTCAAAACAGATGATCCAAGACTCAAACAACAAAAGTTTTAGGAAGAGAAAACAAAAACCAAAAGAGAAAACAGTGGGAGAAGAGTTCCCATAAGTGAGGGAAATGAATTTTCAGAATAAAAAGACTCACAAAGAGCCCACATGACTAAAGAAAGGAGCACAAAGGTACAACATAATATATGAAAACACTGAGATTTAAAATAAGTAAATAAATAACCTAAAAGCTTCTAGAGAGAAAAATTGTTACCTGTGAAGGCTGGAGGGTCAGAATTCCATCAATCTTCTCAGCAACAATGTTGAAGGAATACAACAGAGTACACCCTTCAGATTCTAAGGGAAAGTGATTTCCAAACTATTGATTAAATATGACCAATAAAATAGACATTTTTAGACATGGAAAGTCTCAAAAACTTGATTTCCCATTTACCTTTTCTTGGAGCCTAAACTAGGAAAGGGAGAAATGACAAATTCAAAAATAGTGATCAACACAGGAAAGAAGCAAATGGAATTTTCTGGATGACCGTAAAGGGAGGTCCTAGGAGCCTTGAGGATAAGGCACCTGCATCAGAGCTGAAGGATGAAGGCTCCAAGAGGAGGGTCTCCTAGAAATAGCAGAGGATTGACAGACTATGTGATAGGATTGACTGTGTGAAAAGCTGGTTTGAGGGGTGTTTTACAGAAACCTTGGAGCAAGTAGGAAGACTTAGCAAGAGG
>NW_007733146.1:62919-66170 GCF_000696425.1 Galeopterus variegatus | reverse complement strand
AAGCTGGTTTGAGGGGTGTTTTACAGAAACCTTGGAGCAAGTAGGAAGACTTAGCAAGAGGTCCATTCAAACCAAGATGTGTAAATAAAAAAAGACCGACAGATGGACATCTTATGAAGAAACAAAAAAGTTACATGAGAAAGGGAATGAAATCATAATCAGAGTTGTAATGACCAAATTACAGAATATAAGTTTAACCAGATATGTCCTAAAACTATTTCAGGAGAGTAGAAGGATATTGGGAGGGGGAATGTGTGTGGGTGAGGGGTGATAGGAGAGAGCTAAATCTGTCTTTCATAGCAGGAGTCAGTGGATGAAATCTAAAACCAATAAATCAAGAATTTATTTACATCTTGTAAATATTACATATTTACAATTATGGAAGGAAATACCAGACGTTAAAAGTGGTTTCTGAGGCATTAGACACCAGACTGCAAGGAGGGGCTGGACAGGAGTCTGCTGTCTGTGCTATCAAGTTTCCAATGTAGTTTGCCATATTGCTGTATTGTGATAAATGTGTTGCTTATCACAGAATACCTGAAACTGGGCAATTTATGAAAGAATGAAATTTGTTTCTAACAGTTTCAGAGGCTGGGAAGTCCAAAGCCCAGGGAACACATTTGGTGAGGGCCTTCTTTCTGGTGGAGGCTCTGTACAGGGTCCCATGGTGACCAGGGTATCATATGGCAAGAGAATGGCCTGAGCAAGAGAGAGCTAACCTTCTCACTTGCTGTCCTTACAAAGCCATCAGAACCACGCCCATGACCATTTATTAAAACCATCAATCCATTACTCCATGAGTGAATCAATCCAATAATGACCACTTAAAGGCCCCACCTTTCAAACACTATAATTGGATTTCCCACCCTCTTAACATTGTTACAGTGGGGACTAAGTTTCAATGCATGAACTTTTGGGGGACACATTTGACCAATAGCATTTGCTTTTAAAAATAGTCCATACATTATTTTAATAAAAATTAAAATTAAATTTAAAAAGAAAGCATAGGAAGAGAAGATGATGGAGATATCAGCATCTGAGAGGCCAGTAGGAGGAAAGTAAGAAAGAACAGAGTCTGGTCTCATTCGTCAAATTCCAAGCACAGCTGTTGTCAGAAAACGCATTTGTTAACTAATCGCACATGGCTTTGTGACATCTCTTTAATTCTTGTCTTGAACTTTTGTCAAAATCTTCATGACTTTATTTCCCACATACCTTCTTTCCATAACTACATTTTAACATCCCAGAGGAAATGGACTGTCTTATATTTTTTGTAACCCCCCCACTTCAAAAAAGACAGCAAGTACTTGATAAATATGTGATAAATTTCAACTGAATATCAAATAGTTTGGTCATCATCTGGTGTAAAAGCCAAACTTAGAAAATCTTAAACTCCACCTAAAGAAAAGAGAATTGGATGCCATGTATATTTCTGCCTCATAAACAGCAGCTTCTCTTTGTGAAAGAACAGTCATCGATAAGTCAACAAGAACAATCAAACTTGCCCACTTAGTTTACCACCTACTTTCAAGGTCATTTCTCAAATAAGAATCTAATTTAAAACAGGTGCATTATCTAGAGCAAGAAGATCTATTCTTCAATCTTTACTATTAAAATAAAAGGCTTTTTAATTTAGTTTGGGAGTTTAATAACCTCTTTCATTTGTTGATTGTTTTAATCAAGATATACAATCTCATTTTCCATTTTTATACTTTCCATTTTTGATTACCTTGTAGTTTTTTGGGTTTTTTTCTATCTTATTTTGAAAGAGAAGCTCTTGGAGTTTTTCCCCAAAGGAAAGAACACCGTTGATTGTTTTAATCAAGATATACAATCTCATTTTCCATTTTTATACTTTCCATTTTTGATTACCTTGTAGTTTTTTGGTTTTTTTTCTATCTTATTTTGAAAGAGAAGCTCTTGGAGTTTTTCCCCAAAGGAAAGAACACCCTGAAATACAATGCTTTCCATAATAACCAGACTTTTCTAAATTCTAAATTATGTAACCCGCTTTAATAGCATTTAGTGTACTGTTGAATAAATACCTCCTAAGAAGAGGGAATCTCTGTGATAATATCCTTGAATTTACGTTACATGTATCAACAAAAATAAACTTTAAAAATAACCTTCTGTTGCTTCTAGCTGATGAATTTAATCATTTGAAAATCCAAGGGTCATGGCACTGCCATCTTTCTTGATTTAGAGAAAATACGCCTTTTATTTATTTAATTTTTTTTACGCTTCATGATCCTCACAAGATCATACTATTATATTAGATGACTAAAAATTTCTGGCAGGATTCTTTCTAGTACACTTGAAGTCCACAAGTGAATTCATGAGTTTCTAGGTTGATCCTGGGTAAAATTATTTTTTATTGAGGTATAATTTATATTTAATAATGTACACAGTTTTGAAGTATACAGTTTGATGTGTTTTGGCAAACTATATTACTCTATTCTGGTTTAGATTAAGAAAATTTTTATCACCCAGAAAGTTCCCTCATGACCTACCATCCCATCGACATACTATTTTTCTAGAAATTTTTTTCTAAAAATCTAGGAGTAGAATTGCCAGTCATAGGAAATATTGCCAAACTGTTTTCCAAAATGGTTTTCCCATTTTCTAGTCCCACCAGCAAGGTATGAGTGTTTCATACCAGCCAAAGTTTTATTGTCAGTCTTTTTTATGCTAGCCATTCTAGTGGAGGTACAGTGGTATCTCGTTGTGGTTTTAATTTATGTTTCCCTAATTATTAATGATGTTGAGCATCTTTTCATGTACTTAGCCATTTGTATATTTTCTTTTCTCAAATGTCTGTTCAAATCTTTTGTGTCACCTCTCCCAGGGTGACAGATGCAAAGGATTACTCAAAGCCCATTTCTCCAAAGTAGTGAGAGACCCAGAAGGGGTTAATCCCAGAAGCAATTCTTTCAAGAGAGAAGAATTCCTAGGAAAAACCCCAAATCAGGTTTTCTCCCAGTTTTTATTGTCCAGGCAAGAAAGTTACAGATAAGGAACACAGGCGGATACAAAGGGACCAATGAGATAATCATCATTGCAAGACTTAGTTCCCCAAGAAACTTAAAGATACAGCTGAGGGTGAGATGAGGAACATCCCCCAACCATCAACCTTGAAGCCTTTAGCTCACATACTTTCCCACCATTAGGTTTAGCTGCACCAAGGACAGCTGCCCATACAGCAAGCATTTTGCTGTGTTACAATTATTTTTTTTATCTACAACAGAGACTTT
>NW_007733146.1:61746-62486 GCF_000696425.1 Galeopterus variegatus | reverse complement strand
AAAAGAGCCATAAGAGATATTGAGAGAATCGAGATACCATTTCTGCTTAGGGGGGTCAGCAAAGGCCTTATTAAAGAAGGTGGGGTTTGAGATGGGTTTCAGGTGAGGGGTAGGAAGAACTGCAACAGAGAGAGAGTGGTGAGAAAGTACAAAGGCAAGTCTACAGGAAAACACAGGAGAGAAAACAAAACAAAACAAAACATAATTTGGGCCAAAGGGTAGTGATCGACAGGTGCTGAAATCATATTGTGGAGAACCTGATCTGACTCAGCAGGTAGCGAAACCCCACTGCACACAGAAGTATCAGTAATAGCCACATAACCCGTTACAGGTGTGGCTCTTTCCACCTCCCCCACATGCCTTCCTTCCTTTGCCTCTCCCCACCCTCAGCCCTGTCTGTATTAGTCCTGGACACCTCTGTCCCAGCCACTCAGCTGGGACTGCTCATCTGTACCTGCTGGCTTTTTGGCAGGGACTGAACCTCCCTCAGTGGGGAGGGAAACCAAACCGCAAAGACCAAGCAACTACAGATAGATCTTCCATACGATCCAGCCATCCCACTTCTGGTTGTATACCCAGAGGAATAGAAATCATGTCAAACAGATACCTGCACTCCCATGTTCATCACAGCTCTGTTTACAATAGCCAAAATATGGAACCAACCTAAATGTCTATCGGCAGATGATTGGATAAGGAAACTGTGGTATATATGCACCATGGAATACTACTCTGCCATAAAA
>NW_007733146.1:59633-61012 GCF_000696425.1 Galeopterus variegatus | reverse complement strand
AGCCTGGAGAAACTTATGTTGAGTGAAATAAGCAAAGCACAGAGGGATAAATACCGCATGTTCTCACTCATAAGTGGGAGCTAAGAGAGAAAGAAGGAAGGAAAGAAAGACCATGGTGGTGCACTGTTCTTGCAGAGGGAGAGAACATTCCTTGGGCTACAAAGAGAAGTTGGGGCAAAAGAGGGTGGGGGAGGGAGGCTGGGGATAATTGGGTGGGGGACACGGGGTACAATAGCAATTTCTGGTAATGGGTATGCTGCCAGTATGGATCTGGCCTTCACATCATGGGCACAAGGGGTGACAATTAGCTTTATATCACATGAATATTCATAATTAAAAATAAATTAATAATTTTTTTAAAAAACCCAAATACCTAATCAGCCTGGAGCTGCTTGTGTTCTTTTCTGTGCTTACCAAGTGGAGCCCTTGGAGCAGCTCTGTTGGAGAAGAAGGGAACCTCCCAGGGACACAAAGTCAGAGGAGGTTTGTCTGCTAGGCTGCTCCGCTCACCGACTGTGCCCTGAGTTGCAAACACAAGACAAACAGACCTCTGGCAGTGTCCAGCTTGGGCACCAAGGCAGACCCAAGCAAGGGGAGCTGCGTTGTTGGGGGAGCATCCAAAGTAGGTCATCCCCCCTCAGTCACACACACAGCAAAGGAGCTGTGAAGAAGATCACAGAAGACTTTGAAAAGAAAGAGTAGACATTATCCTTCCAGAATTGTGTGCATGCTGCTGTCTTGACAAGAACAGGGGATGGTCTGCTTCAGCCCTAGGAATCTTTGGATCAGTGGAGTTGTGCTGAGAACTTGGGATACTGCTTCTCCCTAAAATCCTTATTTATTGATCAGTAGCATCTCTCACAGCAGTCTATAATGGCAGCGTTACTTTTTAAAACTATTGAGAAATCATTTGCAAGGTTGTCCCCAACTACTGGGCTGCCTCTTGGTGGGAGAGAGATGAAGGAGTTATTGCAAAGATCCTCAAAGTCATAGAAATCTTTGTATTTCTTCAATTGACTAAAAGTGCAACTACCATCATCCTCAAAAGTTTTCAACTTTAAATAAAGAAAAAGGTCTCCAAAATACTGGGAGCCACTGTCCTAGAGCAGTGGCCTCAAATGATCATGAATTTTACATGAGGGGATTCAGTCGGAATAAATGTTTTCTTATCTATGCCAGGGTGAAAAGCAAACTAGGATAGCTTTTCATCTCTAAGAGAATAACTCACAAATCTATAAACTATTTCTTATAACATAGCTTTGCTAAAATTTTTTTTTTTAAATAAGGACTTTTTACCTGAACAAAACTGGTAGAACGTAAGAGAATTCTTGCTGAGTCTGAATCCTAGGGAAAAAACACACTGGCAAAATGTTCTTAAG
>NW_007733146.1:56509-58760 GCF_000696425.1 Galeopterus variegatus | reverse complement strand
GCAAGTTTCACTCATCATTTTACGATTAACCAGAGGATGCTGGCAATCGTCTAATTAATGGTAGAGGTCAATCAACCTGGGATTAAATTTTTCAATAAATAACCCCCACGAACACGAACACGAGAAGCAGTTTTTGGTGTGTACAGTTAAGCTCACAATTCTTCCCAAGGGAATATAAATGGGTACTTAATTCTTTCACTCTCCTGGGAGTTTTACTCCTGGAACAGGTGGAAGGAAATAAGGTTGTTACGGGCTGCCATTCTGACATACTACGTCTGCCAAGACATGGAAATCCATTTTGTTGATTATGCTCTGCCTCTGAGTCTAAAAGAAATAAACACTTTAAAAGAACGTGAACTTTTAATTTTTCATAGTAGCATTGAGCCCGATGCTTTGGCCACTGCGGCGATGGTCATTTTGTATTTGTGTAGGGGATGGGAGGTCAAGAGGCGAGAGCATTCAACATTGAGGAGAAGGATCTGTTTGCGTTTCAGCATCTGACTATTAGTAAATCGCCATCATTTCCCCTTGTCACTGTGTGGTAGAGCACTGACCTTACTGAATTACAGCGTATTGGCAGTTCTCCATTATGCTGGGATAGTAAACTCCATGAGATTTCACAGGTCATGGAAACTATAGGCTTTAAAGAAATGTAATTTCTTCAAAACGAAGAAAAAGAGGATAATACTCGTATCTGGTTTCAGCACAATTTTATTTGTACACATAGACTTTAGAAAAGATTAGTAATTTAGGATCATTTGAATCTTCAGATAAGCATTTGCTTTATTAATAATAGCCATTTTTGAGCTTTAGATACATGCTGGGTTCTTTACAGATAGTATATTGCCTTGAGCCTTTTGAACTATCCAGTAGTAGGTGTTATCATCCTTGTTTAACAAATGAGGAAACTGAGGTGCAGAGATATCAGGTAAGTCTCTTCAGGTCACCTGGTTACAAGGGCAGCAGCAGGATGCAAACCCAGCACTAACTAACTCAGAAATGCTATCTCTTCTTAGAATGTGAGGTTGACACCTTGCATGTATGATTTTTCTTGCACCTGTTGTAATTCTCCAATGTCACTTGATTATTTTCTTAAATGTCTGCTTAAAAGTCTGCAGTGGTTTATCATCTTACCCAGGAGAAAGCCGAAGTCCTCACAAATAGTCTTCAAAGACCTATGCTGTTTGTCCCCACCTATGCCCCATTTCCTCTTGTCCCATCTCCTGTTTCTTTCCTCCTCTTTGCTCTACTTCAGCCACACCAGACAGGTCACCCAAGCATGTCCCTACCTTTGGGGCTGCGCACTCTTTCCTCTACATAAATGCTGTCCCCGGATATCCATGGGCTGGCTCCTTTGACTCCTTCAAGTCTTTGCTGAAGCTTCTCATTGTGGTCTTCTCTGAACACCCTATTTATTTATTTATTTATTTCCTTTTTTGTCTTTTTTCGTGACCGGCAACGGATCGCAACCCTCATTGTCGCGCCCGCACCTCACTCAGCCAGTGAGCGGCCGGTCTGTATGTGGGATTCGAACCCTCGGCGGGAGTGCCACCGCGCTCCCAAACGGCGCACTGCAGCAGTGCGCCACTGGGCCGGCCCTGAACACCCTATTTAAATTTGCAAGCTGCCCACCACTCTTCATCCCACTTCCTGGCTTATTGCCATCTGACATTCTAGACATTTTGCTGCATAGTCCCCTTTTATCCACAGGGGATACATTCCAAGACTCCCAGTGGGTGCCTGAATCTGCAGGTAGTACTGAACCCTATACATTCTATATTTTTTTTGATCTAATAACTGAGAGGGGTACTGACTAACAGGCAGACGAACATGCTGGACAAAAGGAAGATTCACATCCCAGGCCAAACAGAGCAGGATGGCACAAGATTTCATCACACTACTCAGAACATGCAATTTAAAACTTAAGAATTATTTCAGGAATCTTCCATTTAATATTTTCACACCATGGATGACCCCAGGTAACTGAAATGGCAGAAAGCAAGACTGCGGATGGGCGGGCTACTATACCTTACCCTCTGTCTCCCTCCGTTAGTATATGAATGCAATGGAAGAAGGGATTTTTGTCTATTTTTTTTCCTCTGTTGTAACTCCCCTGCCTTGAACAGTGCCTCGCCCACAGCAGAAAATCGTTACGTATTTGATGAATGGTGAAAAATGTCAAGCCAAATCCATAGATGGGACAAGAACAGCTTTACTTTTCTGTTCATCAGTTGTTTGTTTTGATGTTAAA
>NW_007733146.1:39811-56015 GCF_000696425.1 Galeopterus variegatus | reverse complement strand
AACAATGCCTCGCCCACAGCAGAAAATCATTACGTATTTGATGAATGTTGAAAAATGTCAAGCCAAATTCATAGATGGGACAAGAACAGCTTTACTTTTCTGTTCATCAGTTGTTTGTTTTGATGTTAAAGTTACAAAAAGACCAGCTCTTTCCTTATGGGTCTCTGAAAATGAAGAAACACAGTGGCTCAGCAGTGCAGATGAACAGTTGCAAACTCATGTTGCAATTCAATCTTCAAGTGAGAAAACTAAAGACTTTACTCATGGGCACCAATAGCTTTGGAGGATCTTAAAGTAGAATATTGAATTTTAGAATATGCTAATGACTGACTCACATTGTAGATGGGTAAACAGTTTATATAAAATAAAATTAGGACAGATGTCCTTCATCCTCATTGTTGCTTTTGGAACATTTATCCCTCCCTCCTTAAATCCCCTCCCTAACTTTGAGTCACATTCCACCAGACATTACCACTCAGATTCATTTTTCATTATTATTACCTTTGAACTCTAAAATCATTTTGTCTCATTTCTTTTTTTTCCCCACACTTAAGATTTTTTTGATGATTAAAAAATTGCCTATATTTAAGGTGTACAATATGATGTTTTGATATTGTATACATTGTACAATGATTACCACAGTTCACATATCCATCACCTCATGTAGTTACTTTTTTATTGTGGGTACATTTAAGATCCACTCTCTTAGCAATTTGAAGTATACAATACATTATTATTAACTATAGCTATCATGGTGTACATTTGATCAGTAAAACTAATTCATCATATAACTGAAATTTTGTACCCTTTGACCAAAATCCCCCCATTTCCCCCCAGAGCCCCTGGTAACTGCCTTCCTACTCTGTTCCTATGAGTTTGACTTCTTCAGATTGCACATATAAATACTGAGATCATGAAGTCTTTGTCTTTCTGTGTCTGACTTGTTTCACTTCGCATAATGCCCTCTAGCTTCGTCCATGTTATCACAGATTTCCTTCTTTTTAGGGTTAAATAATATTGCATTGTGTGTGTATATTTACATATGCACACACCACACTTTGTTTATCCATTTATCTGTCCACCAACACTTGGGTTGTTTCCGTATCTTGGCTCCTGTGAATGATGCTGCAATGAACATGGGAAGCGGATACCTCGACAAGGTGAATTTCCTTTGGGTTTATACCTGGAAGAGAGATTGCCGGATCATACAGTAGTTATATTTTCAGCTTATTGAGGAACTTCCATACTGTTTTCCATTGTGGCTATACCAATTTTCAATGCCACCAACAGTGTACAGGGGTTCCTTTTGCCCCTTTGTCTCCCTTCTTGAAGGTTTCAGCTCCTGACTCACTGATACTGACTTCTTCAACACTACTCCTCTTGTTATTTTTGGTGGTCTCAGCATTCACATGGATCATCTTTCCTATACCTTGGTCTCTGACCTCCACTCCTCCAGTAAGTCTGCCCTCACTCTACTTCCAAACTCCATGGTCATACCCGAGACCTGCCATTACCAATACCTACAAACCCTCCATAATTTCAATCTCAAACATCCTGCTTTCTATCTCTTTCCTTTGAATGTATACTTCCTTCAATTATTTGGTGCCCCCAGGATCTACAAGCCATTACTAACATTTCGCTGTCTTTTACCTCCGTGATACCCTCATTCTTTCCTTATGCCACTTAAACAGTGACTTGTACACACAGTCAGCTAATCACCTTGCCCCTCTCTCTCATCATCCTTGCATGGCAAAGCCCAACCCTGATTAGGTACAACTGCCCTCCCAGTCTGAGCCTGGATTTTTGCAGCTGAGCATGGCAATTGGTCTCACTTTAAGTTACTGACCCCAGTGGGCCCTGAGTGCTGCAGAGCTGTCACATCCATTTCCCTGTTCACTCTCCCTCCCTCCTGGATGTCCATGATATACCTCCTCCCCTCTCTCCAGTTTTCTAGTCCTTCTTTCTCATTCTCATGTCCAGTTAATCACCTTGATTTCAATTTTACTGAGAAAAAAAAAAAATCAATGAGAAGAGAACTCCTCACGCTCCCACCACCACATCTCCCCATCTCCCTGCATCTATGTTCACTTCTTGTCTCCTCTGCTGTATTTTAAGTCACCGTTTAAGGCTGGCCACTTCCACAGGGTCCTGAATCCCATCCCCTCTCAAAAACTCAAGGGCATTACTTTAGCAATCCTCTCCTTCTGTGCTATATCATCTCTTATTTTCCTCTCTACTAGATTATCCTCCACCAGCATTTAAACATGCTATAGTTTCTCTCATCTTAAAACATTTCTTGAACCTATAGATTGAAAGACCCCTAAGAGACGTGTACATCAGATGCCATATCTAGGTTTATTTGGATCCTAACTTAAATGAGACAACTACCTTGCCTCTCTTAAAACACTGACTGAACATTCTGTGACCTTATAGAGTTATTATTTTTAGGTGTTATTTTTTAGGGATACATATTGAAATATTTATAATTTTAAAATATCCCTTCAACTCCATACCTGCTTCCAGATACTGCCCTATTTATCTGTGCTCCGTTGCAGCAACTCCCCAATCTCAGTTAAGCTCCCTTCACTCAGGTTTTTACCTCCCATCATGCCATTGAAACTGCTCTTTTTAAGGTCACCCACGACTTTCACAGCTGCTAAATCAAATGGCTAATTAGTTTTTATCTCAGAAGCATTTGACTGAGTTGATGATTCTGTTCTCCTTGGAATACATTCTTCTTTTGGCTTCCAGGACACTGCTCTCTCTTGTTTTTTTTTCTATATACCTCTGATTGCTCCTTTCTAGTCTCCTTTTCTGATTCTTTCTTTTCTTCCTGATCTCTTAATGCTGGAGTGCCCAAGGGCTCTGTCTTTGGTCTTCTTTTTACCTATATTTTCATTCAGTTTTTTGGTGATTTCATCCATTGATGTGGTTTTACATAATTTCTATGATACCCAAATAGAAATCTCTGGTCTAAACAACTCTCCCAAATTTCAGACTCGTAAAACACTGCCCACTTGATATTACCATCTGGATGTCTAGTAGGCATTGCAAACTTGACACATCCCAAACTGAACTCCTGATCTTTCCCTCCAAACCTGCCTTACCTGCAGCCTTACTCATCTCAGAAAATGGCGACTCCATTCTTACAGTTGCAGACCAGAGATCTGGGAGTCCTTCTGACTCCTCTCTTTCTCTCATACCCCACATGCAATCCATCACAAAGTTCAATTGGCCTTTTGAATATCTACAAACTCCAGCCATTTTCAGCATCTCCACTGCTACCACCCTGATCCATGGCACCGTCCTCACTGTTGTTGGGCTCCCTGTTTTTGCACCTTGTCCTTTCGGTCTACTTTCAGAGCAGCAGCCAGATTGATTCTTTTTAAATAAATCAGATAATACCATTCCCCGGAAGGCTTTTGATCTCACTCCAATGAAAAGACAAAGTCTTTTTGATGGCCTACAGCGCCCTACATGATCTGGCTCCCAGGACCTCTCAGACTTCTCCCACATTTCCTGCCCCTCACTGCTTCAGCTCCAGCCACACACTGGCCCCCTTGATTCCTCAGACACAGCAGGTGCACCCTCTCCTCAGGGTCATTACACAGCTGGTCCCAGACATCAACATGGCTCTCGCTCACGTGCTTCAAACATTTGCCCAAGTATGTCCTCAATGAGGCCATCCCTGACACCTCCCCTCATCTCTAATTGTGACCCCACTGCTGAGATGTTGCTTTCCTCTTCCCTGTATTCTTTTCCCCCATAGTCTTCATTATTACCACCTAACATACTATACGTTTTACTTTCTTTTTTTTTTTTTAAGTTTCCCTCTTTCTGCTCTAGAATGTAAGCATGAGGAGAGCAGAAATTTCTGCCTGGTCAGTTCACTGCTATATCCCTAGCATCTAGAACTATCCCTGAGACATAGACAACAATCAATAAATACTTGTGGAATAAATGCACATTGTGTTTCTAAATTCTTTTAAACGTATTAATAGGCAAGCTCACTCTTGAACTTACAGTTTTTAAGCCCTTAAGTTATTTTTTAATTCGGTACTAATAAATTAATTAAACTGTCTTTTAAATAGCAAATTAATCTTTCTGCTCTTAGATATATTAATAGGCAAGCTCACTCTTGAACTTACAGTTTTTAAGCCCTTAAGTTATTTTTTAATTTGGTACTAATAAATTAATTAAACTGTCTTTTAAACAGCAAATTAATCTTTCTGCTCTTAGATACATTTCATTTGCCAGTTTACAGATGTGACTACACACTTATAACAGCGCAGCTTCTACATCTTGCCCCTTAGAAAAACCCACTTGCATGACATGCATACTTTTAGAGGCTTGCAATTGCTGTTGGAACATTTGCAGGCCAATTAGTGCTCATTTAATTTGCAATTACATTACCAAAAGTTAATCTTAAATAATAATCAATGACAAATTATCTCACAAAAATAGAAATTGTTCCAGTGTTTGGGGATGCTAGAGTACATACTTGCTTTTGAAGAGTAATTTGTCCTTCCTATGACACCAAATATAGTTGGCTACTTTTTATTCCCCTGTCATCATTAAAATTTGGTGATATACTGCCCTGTATATTAACACTGCAAGACCCACCCCCTCCAATTCAGGTCCTATAACTTTCATTAGATACTTGAGATGATTCCCATGACCTACACAATTAGACTTCAAACTGACTGCCAGGTTCAGCTGAGCTGTATTCTGATTTGTGAATAAATACTTGCTAGAGACAAATTCTCATAGAGTTCAGTGCCCATCGCTTGATGAGCTCTTTTAGGAAAGTTCTAGAGTCAAGACACAGGGAATTCTTCCAGCTTGTAGGTTTTTATCCCTGTGGCTACATTCACAAATGAATTCACACCTTATAACCACTGATAGCAACTCTCCCGATTCTTCTCGGTCAAAAAACAACAAAAAATTAAATATATGTTAAAGGTCTTATTTTAGAAAAGAGCGTATGCTTTTAGAAAATCCTGGATTTGAAGTGGTCAAATAAAACTTTGGGTGAATGGGAGAAGATACAGCTTTGAATAACTTAAAACCTGACTTGTTGAGTTTTGGGATTTTTGTCAGACTAAGGCTCTTTCTCCATCAACTCTAGAGTTGGGACACTGTTTAGTGTGGCTCTGAACTCAACAAGTATTTGTTCTAAGCTCTTGCATAGCTCTATGTGCTAAATAGANTGTTGAGTTTTGGGATTTTTGTCAGACTAAGGCTCTTTCTCCATCAACTCTAGAGTTGGGACACTGTTTAGTGTGGCTCTGAACTCAACAAGTATTTGTTCTAAGCTCTTGCATAGCTCTATGTGCTAAATAGACTAGTGATTAAAAGTTAAAGATGATGCATTTATCCTAAGATTTTATTTTTCTTCCTCTTGAGATCCCCCTAAAAAGATGAGAAAGGGATTTTTAATATGCAAACATCTGCAAGGATGAAGAGGACATATCCATGGTCTGGAGAGCTACAGAAATCCGGATGAAAAAAGCAGAAGAGAAGGAAGGTGAAACTTAGTGTACTCCTAGGGAGCAGACAGTCAGAGACAGCTTTCTTGCCCTACAGAGGCGCCTTGGCCGTACAGCAGTGACCTACACAATTAGACTTCAAACTGACTGCCAGGTTCAGCTGAGCTGTATTCTGATTTGTGAATAAATACTTGCTAGAGACAAATTCTCATAGAGTTCAGTGCCCATCGCTTGATGAGCTCTTTTAGGAAAGTTCTAGAGTCAAGACACAGGGAATTCTTCCAGCTTGTAGGTTTTTATCCCTGTGGCTACATTCACAAATGAATTCACACCTTATAACCACTGATAGCAACTCTCCCGATTCTTCTCGGTCAAAAAACAACAAAAAATTAAATATATGTTAAAGGTCTTATTTTAGAAAAGAGCGTATGCTTTTAGAAAATCCTGGATTTGAAGTGGTCAAATAAAACTTTGGGTGAATGGGAGAAGATACAGCTTTGAATAACTTAAAACCTGACTTGTTGAGTTTTGGGATTTTTGTCAGACTAAGGCTCTTTCTCCATCAACTCTAGAGTTGGGAGACTGTTTAGTGTGGCTCTGAACTCAACAAGTATTTGTTCTAAGCTCTTGCATAGCTCTATGTGCTAAATAGGCTAGTGATTAAAAGTTAAAGATGATGCATTTATCCTAAGATTTTATTTTTCTTCCTCTTGAGATCCCCCTAAAAAGATGAGAAAGGGATTTTTAATATGCAAACATCTGCAAGGATGAAGAGGACATATCCATGGTCTGGAGAGCTACAGAAATCTGGATGAAAAAAGCAGAAGAGAAGGAAGGCGAAACTTAGTGTACTCCTAGGGAGCAGACAGTCAGAGACAGCTTTCTTGCCCTACAGAGGCTCTGAGGGGCATGGGGCTCAGAGGTGATGGGTGTGGTATGTGTCCATAGTGAGACATGGGGCTAAAAACAGAAGGATTAACTGAAGGTCTATATCTGAAGACATTAACCCTCTACCCCATTCATGCAAAATGCCAGCAGCCAAGTACCTGACCTCTAACCAGGAAATTTGAAGTATTTTTTTCAGAAGAAGTTGAAAAACTCTAAAACAAAAACATACACATTCTGGCATTTAAAGGTCCAACAACATAATGGCCAACTCCCTACACAAGTGCCCTAAAGCAAAGTCTGCCAGCGAAAAAGCTTGCTCTTAAGTAGGAATGTGCAACCGGGGATCACCAGTCAGAGAAAGCTTCTAACATGGAAGGTTGAGACAAGATAAACAAATGGGGGAAATGAACCTGGAGGAGTCAAAGACATTGCAGAGAACAGAAAAGAATCTTCAACAAAGCAATAATTAGTGACCTGAGATAAATCTGAGAAGACATTTTATCCCTATATCTAATGACAATAATTATAATAATAGTATTTATTGAGAACACACTGTTGAATCAGCTACTGTTCAACAAACTTGGGATAGGAAACAGAGGCACACAAAGTTTAAGTGACTGATAGTGCAGAAGCCGAGATTCAAACCCAGATAGTCTGAGTTTAAAATTCACGTTTCTAAACACAGTGGTGTGCTTCCTCAAATGTGCTATTTAAAAATGGAAAAGAGCACAAGAAAGCACTCTTCAGAACATGTCTGTGCATTTAACAAATACATACTCAGAGCTTTCTGTTGGCTAAGTACCAGTCTAGGTGCCAAAAATATGGCAAAGAATAGAATGGGCAAGGTCCCAGCTCTCATCAAGCTAAAATTTCAAAAGTCAATAGAAGAGATAGAAAACAGTCAAGAAATTCTACCAGATGATTTAATAAAAGACACAGGAGAAAATTAGGAGAAATGATAAAAATGTATTTCAGGGATCCAGGAGTTTTCTTTTCCACTTACTAAGAATTCCGGAGAAGAATCAGAGAAAATGAGAGGAAAAAGTTATCCCAGAAACAATGCAAGAAAACTTCCTAGAGCTGAAGAGCCCAGGTCTCCACACTGACAGAGCCCCTCACAGTAAAAGGAAAAAATACCCTATCAAGGTGCACCTTCATGAAATCTCACACCAGGGATAAAGAGAATGTCATAGTAAAAATAAGTCAAAGACCAAAGAACAAGAATTTGAATGGCATTGAATTTGAACTTATCAAAAGCAACACCAGGTGCTGGAATTCAATAAGATAAAGCCTTTAAATTCTGAAGAAAAGTGATTTGCAACCTGAAATTTTATAGCCAGTTAAAGTATCAATTAAATGTAAGGGTAGAAGAAAAGAACTTAGAAAATATCCCCCTCATACAACCTTTCTAAGAAATTACTTGAAAATGTGCTCCAGTGAAACAAGAGAGAAAATCAAGAAAGAAGATGACTCAGGATTTGAGAAGAGACTCCCACTGGGGAGAGAGGGTATATTCTTCTAAGAAGCTGGAACTTCATTCTACAGACATTGGATAAGCCACAGTTTCAAGCTGGAAAGCAATATAAAAAGATCCATGTTTTATAAAGGATATTCTTTCCTAAGTCTGAAGGTGGGATTCGTGGAAGATTTCTGAGAGACCAGTCAGGAAGTTTTTGCAAAACTCAGGTGAAATGTAATTCAGACCTAACCTAAGCTGGTAACAATGAGAACCATCACTGTAGACATACAAACAGCTAGGCTCACATCAGATCAGAGGGTCTAGCGCTGTTGCATTTTACTGTAAATATTCACGGCATAAATGTCGGGCATGGGCAAGTGAGAGTCCATGAGGACACTGAAGCTTCAAGCTCTGGAAGTTGATATATGGAAGACAGGAAAAACAGAAATACCAGTCGGCTTGGAGGGAAGAATCATTTCATTTGAGATATTGTGAGTGGAGAGGTGGTGCTACATTCACTGGAAGTGTAAAGGAGCTCCTACCTTCCTTTCTGATAACACTCAGAGTGTCTCATTAAAACTGCAGATCACTGCAAGGGAGGATAAATGAAGAAAAAGAAACAGGACAAGAGAGGAAAGAGAGGGAGGAGAGAAGGAAGAGGAGGGATAGAAGGAAAAGCAGAGGGAGGGGAAAAGAGGCAGTTATTCCGCGTTAGACCCTGTACGTGCTGAATTACAGTGGAGCTCCACAGAGAACTTTTGGAGGAACTGCTTAATGGATACTTGGAACCATATCAAGTGATTCATGCCAGTGGGCGGGTAAGCTGGCCCAAGTAGGTTCTAATTTGGGCTGTAAGCAGCCTTAAATCTGAGATGAGGTTGGAAAAGTAGGAAAGGGCCAGATCTGCAGGACTTTAAAGGGCACGACAGGAAGAGTAGATGTTATTCATGGTACACTGGGAAGTCACTGCAAGGTTTTAAGCAGGTGAGTGACATTACTCAATTCATATGTTATGATTACTCTGGCTGCTACGTGGAGAACAGATTGGAAGGGAGTAAGAGTGGACAAGAGACTATGCAACAAGCGATGATGTTAGCTTGCACTAGAAAGTTTATATTGGAGATGCGAATACGTGCGTTTGAGAATCTTTTAGAGTTTGAATCCATAGATTTCTTGCTAGGTTAAATGTTGATGGGGCAGTGGTGGTGATGAAACCTAACATGTTGGAGGGATTCTAAGGTTCCTAGTTTGAGCAACTAAGTGGGAGTGCCACTTACTATAATGGGGGACAATGGAGGAGCAGGTGGGGGTGGGGCGGGTTATCAAAAGCTAAGTTTTTAATGGTCCTGTTAAATTGGAGATGCCTGTGAGGCATCCAGGTGGAGATGTCAAGTAAGCAATTGGATTTGCAAGTCAAGGTCTGGACTGGAGCTGTGTTTGATGGGATTTTTGCTTTCACCTTGAGCTCAGATAAACTCCAAATTGGGGCATGGAGGGGAATTAGCATTTATTGAGCACCTACTATATGCCAAGTACCCATTGTGTTACAGATGTTTTTGTTATAAGGCTTAGGCCCATTTTCCAACAACTGCTTTCTCCATGCCTGCCCAAGCACCCTCCCAGTTCAGCCCAAGTAGGACCCAACTTGAGGCAGACACTGCAACAAACCTTGGAATCACTTCCTCCGTCTGAGATTCCTAACAAGTCCCTGGAGGGTTACTGCACTGGGATCTGTGTTCAAAGACTCCAACTGAAGTTGAGAACTAAAGATAAGGGCTAGCTCCTGAAACACTGAAGCTGAGAACTTGAAGCCCAAATTAGAATTATGGCTCCACCCTTGGTTTGCTGAGTGTCTTTGGACACAACATGTCTTGTATCTTTGTCTGAATTTTAGTTATCTGCCTGTGTCATAAAAATGCTTTGAGAATTGAGACAAGCTTCGGAATCACTCTGTAGAGCATCTTGAATGATGCAGATTTCCCAGCCCCACCATCAGAGATTATAATTCAGTTGGTCTGGGGTGTGGCTCAGTCTGTGTTGTATGTGATTCTGATACAGGTCTAGAGTGGTACCTGGACCAGAAACATTGATTTATAGAGTGGTGAGCTGCCAGTTTTCCCCAAATATCTGCCTCAATGATATTTTCACCATTTAAACCACTATGGCAGTTTTAAAATAAGGCAACAAACTCTTGACGCTCTTCCATTAAGAGGTGGGCTGTATGTCTCCTGTCCTTGAGTTTGCTAGTTCTCTCAGGATCTGGCTGCGAGAAGCAAAAGCCATGTCAGCAGTCTCAGCTGAGCTCAGCCTTTGAGTCATCTCAGCCTTGGCAGCAGACATGCCAGTGAAGAACCTGTACATGATCCCAGCCCCTCTCATTGAGTCACCCCAGCTGGGTCTTCCCAGCTGAGCCCCAGACATCACAGAGCAGAGACAATTCATCCCCACTACACCCTATTCAAATTCTTGATCCACAAAAGCTATGCTTATACACCGAAAAGATTGTTTTATACCACTTAGTTTTGGAGTGTTTTGGAATGGTTACTAAAGTGTTTTCTCAAGAAATGTCTATTAAAATGCAAGCACATCATTTGGAAGGATAAATTCTTTCAGATGAACATACACTATCAGTGTATCTAGCAGATGGCAAGGCAGGAAAAATGAGCCAAGAGATGCTCTCTTGTTTCACTGACATGAAAGCATCACTGGGTAAAGAGACACATAAGTTGCTTCCAGAAAACTGGAAGCAGAAAGATGGCCAAACCTTGTAGATAGTACGGCTAAAACAGAAAGAGATGCCTTCAAAGGACAGATGAGGCAGAGGAGTGACATCCAGTTTCATTCACTTCACAGCTGTGCTTAAGTCTGGCTCTAAAATCCCCCCACTCTAACTGCCAGGTTGTTCAATTATGCCAGTTTCCCAAATGCATTCGCCTAATGTTAAAAATCACATGGAGGGGCCGGCCTGTGGCGCACTCGGGAGAGTGTGGCGCTGGGAGCACAGCGACGCTCCCGCCGTGGGTTCGGATCCTATATAGGAATGGCCAGTGCACTCACTGGCTGAGCATGGTGCGGACGACACCACACCAAGGGTTGCGATCCCCTTACCAGTCACGAAAAAGACAAAAAAAAAAAAAAAATCACATGATTAACATGTTCCTCAATCATTAGGGGATTTTCTATTGCTTATCCAGGCAAAGCCGAGCCTGAAAGTACTGGAGTCACGGCTCATGAGCAGAAAGGGGCTGACAGTTGGGAAACACCCATCCACTATTGAGGTGCTGCTCATCAGGAACAAGCTAGGTTTACTAATAATAGACAAACAGACTTGAAAGATGCAGGCGAGGGTGTAAAAGAAGACAAAGGTACTTACCAGGAGAAGGATGGTCTTGGTAGCTCTGGACTCAGGGGAGGACCTGGAGGAGACATTGGTCTTGTGAATGTGTCGCATCCGCTGCTTGTGCCTGTACAGGACCAAAACCATGGAGCTGCTGGCCCAGAGCATGAGCACCAGACAAAACACATCAGGGAATGACAGCAATGCTGCATACAGCCAGTCTGCAGTTATATCATGACGAACAGAAGAACAGTATTGAAAATCTTTTGTATTTGTGATGTTCTTTTTGCTCAATTTCCCAGTCACATACATAGGAAAAATGACATTTATTAGTATTTGCAGGATCCAGCACAGGAAAATAGACGGGCTGACATACTTGTGAATTTTCATTTTGAGCTCTGCCCACCTGGAATTTCTGGAACTGATCATAATGGCCTGGAAGACACTCAAGAGGCAGGTGCTGCCAATGGACACACCTCTGAATACAGAACTAAATAGCACACGCAACACACTTCCCTCACAGGAGTCACAGTTCTGCAGTGAGAAGGGGGTTAGTACATGAGGCTCGTGTTTGTAAAAACCCATGTTCTGGCACATTCTGGCAGCTTTGACCCTTGAGAATGTAAATCCTAGCTAAGTCCAATTACAGCAATGTGGAGGAAGAAACTGTAAACATTGGAATTCACTTAATAATCAGATACCATTAATTATATTAAATATTTAAAAATATGATTACTGCCTATAAGGAATATTTAATTGATAAACTATAAAATGAGGGGGATGTCAGGTTAAATATTCATGGTCTTCTTTGAGCTATTAATGACGCAGGTAAAAATGATGGACCAAGACATGGGGCAGAGAATGTCACACTAAAAGCCATGAATTAATTCTACTTTGGTAACTACCACTAACACCTACGTTGTTCCCAGCCTTGCCACAGTCCCTTCCACTGTTTTCAGAAGTGATGTGAATCTCATCTCAGCTTGTTAATATTAAATACTTAAGTTTTCTTTCCATGAATACATTTACAATCTTCTAAAGAAACTGGGAGGAAGTTGTTCTCGGTCACGAATTCACGACATATCTGGTTGTGACTCCCAAGTTCTGCATCATTAGGAGATTTTCATGACACTGGTGTTGATCCATATTGGTGAACAGCTTATCAGTCCCCAAACCCTAGTCCCCACTGAGGCTGACAGCAACCTGGGCCCCTCTGAGTCTGTTCCATTTTATTTCTCTTGCCTCTTGAGACCCTTCAATAGTTATATGGCATCACTTTCCAGAGTAAAATTGACATCCATCTCTGATTCCAAGAGTTAGCATAAATTGTGATGGATAGAATAAAATGTCTGCAGAAATAATATTTGTATTGATAAATACTGGAATCCAAGCAACAAAAATAGGAGCTCCTTGTAATATATTGACTTAGAAGCCTAATATCTCCCCTTAGACCGGTGGCTACAGGTAAAGAAGTCAGATTACATAGTCAATAGCAGAAAGGAGCAGATCATCTCCCCACTACTCTCAGGCCTGTTTGACTTTCTGGACAAGGACTACAAGGCCCTAATTGCTCACCACCTCCCTTGTTCTGTTCTCTGCCTCCCAGGGATGTATCTTATACCAGTGTTACTGCCCTGCCACCCAAAGGCCTGGAGAACCTGAAGGAATTGATAGCAAAAAACACTTGGAATCTTAAGAAACTTCCACTTTCCTTGAGTTTCCTTCACCTTACTCGAGCTGACCTTTCTTATCCAAGCCACTGCTGTGCTTTCAAGAATCAGAAGAAAATCAGAGGGTAAGTGGCAGGGGCCTGGAATAAATGACAAAAGACGTTGGTGGAAGTTGAATTAATTTCTTGGTTTGGGGAAGAAGTTTCATGGTTTTAAAACCAGGTGGAGAAGAATTGTAAGCATAAGAAACCGGGAACCCATGGGACACAAAGATTCTGTGGACTCAGGGTGGTTGCAGGTAGAAATAAGGCCACTGTTGCTGGATGGCAGTAGGGAAGGAGAGGTAACAGGATATGATGTGGGAGAGGCAGGTATGAGCAGATCATGTAGAATCTTGTAGAGGTTACATGAACATGATTTCTGACCTCCAGACACAAAACATTTTAGATGCTACAACCACATGAGGACAAACTTACAAACAACTTGAACAATTGGATTACCTGATCAGTTTGTGCCTTGCAAATGTCATAGCTCACTGTCACATGCATATGAGCTTTGAGATCAGCTGGGTTTATGCCCCAGCTCTGCCAGTTTCTGTGTTACCTCAGCCTAGTTAGCTACCTCGAGCCTTTGAGAATAGAGATCGTAAGCTATCATTCATGGGGATTTTGAGAACATTAAATGAGAAACTGAATAGAAAACACCTGGTATGGAACGGCTGGAATATTATAAGTTCTCAATAAATATGAGCTGTGGTATATGGGTTGAATATCCCATATCTGAAACACTTGGGACCAGAAGTGCTTCGGATATTGGATTTTTTCTGGTTTGGGGATACTTGCATATACATCATGAGATATCTTGGGGATGGGACCCAAGTCTAAACACAAAATTCATTAATGTTTCATATACACGTTATGTACATAGGCTGAAGATAATTTTACACAATGTTTTTAATAATTTTGTGCATGAAACAGATGTGGAGTTTTCCACTTGTGGCATCATGTCTTGNCCACACCAAGGGTTGCGATCCCCTTACCAGTCACGAAAAAGACAAAAAAAAAAAAAAAATCACATGGAGATCATATAGTAACAAGCCCCAGGGTAATTCTTACAACCAGGCAAGATTGAGAAATGCCGAATTATAGAATTTTTTAGTTAAATACAGAACTAAATAGCACACGCAACACACTTCCCTCACAGGAGTCACAGTTCTGCAGTGAGAAGGGGGTTAGTACATGAGGCTCGTGTTTGTAAAAACCCATGTTCTGGCACATTCTGGCAGCTTTGACCCTTGAGAATGTAAATCCTAGCTAAGTCCAATTACAGCAATGTGGAGGAAGAAACTGTAAACATTGGAATTCACTTAATAATCAGATACCATTAATTATATTAAATATTTAAAAATATGATTACTGCCTATAAGGAATATTTAATTGATAAACTATAAAATGAGGGGGATGTCAGGTTAAATATTCATGGTCTTCTTTGAGCTATTAATGACGCAGGTAAAAATGATGGACCAAGACATGGGGCAGAGAATGTCACACTAAAAGCCATGAATTAATTCTACTTTGGTAACTACCACTAACACCTACGTTGTTCCCAGCCTTGCCACAGTCCCTTCCACTGTTTTCAGAAGTGATGTGAATCTCATCTCAGCTTGTTAATATTAAATACTTAAGTTTTCGTTCCACGAATACATTTACAATCTTCTAAAGAAACTGGGAGGAAGTTGTTCTCGGTCACGAATTCACGACATATCTGGTTGTGACTCCCAAGTTCTGCATCATTAGGAGATTTTCATGACACTGGTGTTGATCCATATTGGTGAACAGCTTATCAGTCCCCAAACCCTAGTCCCCACTGAGGCTGACAGCAACCTGGGCCCCTCTGAGTCTGTTCCATTTTATTTCTCTTGCCTCTTGAGACCCTTCAATAGTTATATGGCATCACTTTCCAGAGTAAAATTGACATCCATCTCTGATTCCAAGAGTTAGCATAAATTGTGATGGATAGAATAAAATGTCTGCAGAAATAATATTTGTATTGATAAATACTGGAATCCAAGCAACAAAAATAGGAGCTCCTTGTAATATATTGACTTAGAAGCCTAATATCTCCCCTTAGACCGGTGGCTACAGGTAAAGAAGTCAGATTACATAGTCAATAGCAGAAAGGAGCAGATCATCTCCCCACTACTCTCAGGCCTGTTTGACTTTCTGGACAAGGACTACAAGGCCCTAATTGCTCACCACCTCCCTTGTTCTGTTCTCTGCCTCCCAGGGATGTATCTTATACCAGTGTTACTGCCCTGCCACCCAAAGGCCTGGAGAACCTGAAGGAATTGATAGCAAAAAACACTTGGAATCTTAAGAAACTTCCACTTTCCTTGAGTTTCCTTCACCTTACTCGAGCTGACCTTTCTTATCCAAGCCACTGCTGTGCTTTCAAGAATCAGAAGAAAATCAGAGGGTAAGTGGCAGGGGCCTGGAATAAATGACAAAAGACGTTGGTGGAAGTTGAATTAATTTCTTGGTTTGGGGAAGAAGTTTCATGGTTTTAAAACCAGGTGGAGAAGAATTGTAAGCATAAGAAACCGGGAACCCATGGGACACAAAGATTCTGTGGACTCAGGGTGGTTGCAGGTAGAAATAAGGCCACTGTTGCTGGATGGCAGTAGGGAAGGAGAGGTAACAGGATATGATGTGGGAGAGGCAGGTATGAGCAGATCATGTAGAATCTTGTAGAGGTTACATGAACGTGATTTCTGACCTCCAGACACAAAACATTTTAGATGCTACAACCACATGAGGACAAACTTACAAACAACTTGAACAATTGGATTACCTGACCAGTTTGTGCCTTGCAAATGTCATAGCTCACTGTCACATGCATATGAGCTTTGAAATCAGCTGGGTTTATGCCCCAGCTCTGCCAGTTTGTGTGTTACCTCAGCCTAGTTAGCTACCTCGAGCCTTTGAGAATAGAGATCGTAAGCTATCATTCATGGGGATTTTGAGAACATTAAATGAGAAACTGAATAGAAAACACCTGGTATGGAATGGCTGGAATATTATAAGTTCTCAATAAATATGAGCTGTGTTATATGGGTTGAATATCCCGTATCTGAAACACTTGGGACCAAAAGTGCTTCGGATATTGGATTTTTTCTGGTTTGGGAATACTTGCATATACATCATGAGATATCTTGGGGATAGGACCCAAGTCTAAACACAAAATTCATTAATGTTTCATATACACATTATATACATAGACTGAAGATAATTTTACACAATATTTTTAATAATTTTGTGCATGAAACAGATGTGGAGTTTTCCACTTGTGGCATCATGTCTTG
>NW_007733146.1:35738-39103 GCF_000696425.1 Galeopterus variegatus | reverse complement strand
TTTTTAATAATTTTGTGCATGAAACAGATGTGGAGTTTTCCACTTGTGGCATCATGTCTTGCTCAAAAAGTTTTGTAATTTGGAGCATTTTGGATTACAGATTTTCAGATTAGGGATGCTCAACCTGTATATTATTTTAATATCAGGCCACTTCCCAGGCTGCAAAGGAGGAATGACTTTCTTCTTCTGTTCATTCTTTCTCTGAATGTTGCTTTCACCTATATTTCTACTCTGAGTTGTTTCCCACTTTATGTTTTGTACAGTTCCCTGTTCTCCTAACTGCACTTTCATTTTTCTTTTATTCAGTCCCCCTCAACTTCTATATAAGCATCTACTAGTTGACTTTCTCACTCATCTTTGGAGTCAGAAAAACAAGTCAGGATCTAGTTGTGGGGCAGAAACAAACAAGAAAGTTGAACATCTGTTAAAAGAAGGCCGATATGAGCATAACAACTGCAGAAAACTACGAGTGGGGGATAGGCATGGTGACAGCAGACTGCTGCCATGTGACACTGAGAGAGGAAGGACCAGGAATGGGTGGGAGGCTGAAGTGTACCTCAGGGGCAGATCTAGATTTCTCCTTTGCCTCAAGACAGGTTAGAACAGGCAGTCCATTGGGCATTTTAGCCAGAGACCAGTAGATGAATCAAAATCTGCTCAGCAGCTGAAGCATGTTAGAAATCCCTTTTATTGTGAGTCTTGTGAACTAGAGAAAAACTAAATCTTATTTCCATGAGCATTCCCACATGATAGTGTCCATTTACTCATTTGTTCAACAAATATTTATTGAGCACCTACTATGTGCCTGGCACTGTCCTATCCACACCAGTGAACAGCACAGACAGGGGCCCCTCCTGCATTTTGTTTACAATCTAGTGGAGACAGTCAGAAAATAAATAGGCAAACAAGAAAATATCAGATAGTGCTATGCAGAAAGTAAACACGCAGGTGGGGCAATTTATTTAAGAAGATCAGAAAAGTCTGCTTTGAGGAAGAGGCATTTGAGTTTACAACTGAATAATGAATAGAGGTAGCTATGAGTTTTTCAGGCAAAGGGAACATGGAGTTCTAGAGTTCTAAACAGTAATAATAATAATAACAACAATAACCAACACATACATGGCATTCACAATGCCTCAGGTACTCTTGTAAAAGCTTTAAAAAGATCAATTCATCTAATCCTTTAACAACCCTATGTGAAATAGATACTATTATTGTCTCATTTTGCAACTAAATAAACCAAGGTTCATAGACCTGCCCAAGGTGAAACAGCTAGTAAATGGTAGAGCCAGGTTCTAACCTAGATGGATTGGCTCCAGTGTTCATGCTTTTTTATCACTGCTATTCTAGAAGTGGTTGTAGATGAGAAATAAGACCAATGTCACTGGATCACAGTAAGAGAGAGAAGGTAATAGAAAATGATACAGAAGAGACAGGCCTGACTAGATCATGTAGAATTTGTAAAACCATGTACATTATAGTAAGTAGTTTGCACATGTTTCTAAGTGTCGTGGGGACCATTAGCAGATTTTAAGCAAGCAGTGATACATTTCTGCTGCCTTGCAGAATCCTTGAATCCTTGATGTGCAATGACAGCAGTCTCCGGAGCCTGCGTCAGAGAAAATCTGTGGATGCCTTGAATGGCCCCTTCAACCAGGAGTATGAAGACAATCTGGGAGACAACAGCGCGGGGTACAATGAAAACTCCAAGTTCCAAGATACCCACAGCAGCCCCCATTATTACGTCTTCTTTGAAGAACAAGAGGATGAGATCATTGGTTTTGGCCAGGAGCTCAAGAACCCCCAGGAAGAGTTCCTACAGGCCTTTGACAGCCATTATGACTACACCGTGTGTGGGGGCCATGAAGAGATGGTGTGTTCCCCCACGTCAGATGAGTTTAACCCCTGTGAAGACATAATGGGCTACAAGTTCCTGAGAATTGTGGTGTGGTTTGTTAGTCTGCTGGCTCTCCTGGGCAATGTCTTTGTTCTGTTTGTCCTCCTCACCAGCCACTACAAACTGACCGTCCCCCGCTTTCTCATGTGCAACTTGGCCTTTGCAGACTTCTGCATGGGAATCTACCTGCTCCTCATCGCCTCCGTTGACCTCTACACTCACTCTGAGTACTACAACCACGCCATCGACTGGCAGACAGGCCCCGGCTGCAACACAGCAGGTTTCTTCACGGTCTTCGCCAGTGAGTTGTCGGTGTACACGCTGACTGTCATCACGCTGGAGCGCTGGTACGCCATCACCTTCGCCATGCGCCTGGACAGGAAGATCCGCCTCAGGCACGCCTGTGCCATCATGGTCGGGGGCTGGGTCTTCTGCTTCTTTCTCGCCCTGCTCCCTTTGGTGGGAATAAGCAGCTATGCCAAGGTTAGCATCTGCCTGCCCATGGACACTGAGACGCCTCTTGCTCTGGCCTATATTGTCATTGTTCTGCTGCTCAACATAGTTGCCTTCGTCATCGTCTGCTCCTGTTACGTGAAGATCTACCTCACGGTCCGAAATCCCCAGTACAACCCGAGGAACAAAGATACAAAAGTTGCCAAGAGGATGGCTGTGTTGATCTTCACCGACTTCATGTGCATGGCCCCAATCTCATTCTACGCTCTGTCAGCACTCATGAACAAGCCTCTCATCACCGTTACCAACTCCAAAATCTTGCTGGTTCTCTTCTATCCACTGAACTCCTGTGCCAATCCATTCCTCTACGTTATTTTCACCAAGGCCTTCCAGAGGGATGTGTTCATGCTGCTCAGCAGGTTTGGCATCTGTAAACGCCAGGCTCAGGCATACCGGGGCCAGAGAGTTTCTCCAAAGAACAGCATTGGTATTCAGGCCCAAAACGTTACCCGGGACATGAGGCAGAGTCTCCCCAACATGCAAGATGTCTATGAACTGCTTGAAAAATCCCATCTAACCCCAAATAAGCAGGGCCAAATCTCAGAAGAATATAAGCAAACAGTTTTGTAAGTTGATCCTACGCTGCTCACAATGGTAGGGGGGACTTACAGACAGCTAGTTTCTTGCGCATGCATTCCAATCCCATGACACACCCACCACACAGCTAACCTTACCCTTGGGCAGGTGATGCTTTGTGGGGCAAGAGTTCCTCTCTGGAGAGTGACTATCATTAATCTAACCTAATCACTGCCTCCAAGAAGGAAGAGAGACCACCAGCATTATCTGAATTCCAGGTGATATCAAAATAATCTATACACTCTAGAAGACCTGCTTGATGCTAACTCCAGAGATGACATCCGTAAGATACTCAACAAATATCAACTGAACCATTTTGACATTGAACTTTTCACTTTTCTATAGCAATTCATACTAAAGATTCAGCAAATGGCAAATG
>NW_007733146.1:33385-35195 GCF_000696425.1 Galeopterus variegatus | reverse complement strand
GACATTGAACTTTTCACTTTTCTATAGCAATTCATACTAAAGATTCAGCAAATGGCAAATGCTATTATTAATTTGGTTGGTGTCCACAAGATAAAATTGGCCCCATGTTAGCTCGGTTCAACTTGACGTTCTCTTATACAACAAAAGAGAGGTTGAGTTCCTTAAATCTGGAAAGCCAAACACAATTAGATGTCAAACAAGGAACATGTTTATTATATGTCCATTATAAGACCATGAAAGAGGGGAAAGGCTTATGTTTGAATTGTTTTTTTCAGACTCTGAAACTATTAATCATCTCTTCACAAGAATCTACCTGATATGACCCAGCTATTATGTGTTGCCTGGAAAAACTGGCAAGATTTCAACTTACGTAGCCTTGCAAACAAAGAATTGCTCTTTTTGGCTAGCCTCCTAGAATAAAGAATGTGAACTCTCAAATGTATTTCTAAGTAGCAACAAGTGAAAATTACAGGCAAAGCATACTCAATCATCTGTTAATTAATAAAGTAGGTTAGACACCAGTTAACTGTGAGAATTTGGGCAAATCACTGGGCCTCAGAAGTCTGTAGAAATGAAGGGGCTTAATGTCCTCTGCCAGTCTTCGACTCTGTATATATATCTTTCCCTCAAAACACATATTTTCATGACAAGGAGAAAAAAGAACACTAAATACAGTAAGTAAAAGCTGTTTTTCCTATCTTGTATGGTTGCTGTCTCCTCTTTGGAACCTAGACATATGACCCAGGAATTTTGTTTGTTTGTTTCAGTTTTGGTTATTATGTCTGAACCAAAAATCCTATTGAGTGACCATATTGGGTTGGATCTGAGTCGCTCATCTAATTACTAGATCTATACAGTTATCATTATCAGGCCAAAAACAGATTGGTATTTATATAACAGAATAAAAGATGGTTTTGCAAATTTTGGTTACTTAGAGTTACTACTTCACTATACAGAGTCGCTTCGAAACACTTAACTTGTCTTCAGGGATCAGTTTCTTTACTTAGCCGTTTCCAGCCCACAATACCATACAGAAGCTGTCAAGAGAGATCTCTCCTCGTCTGAAACTGCGAGCTCTTTCCAACCCTGTTGATCACTGGACATAAAGACCGCTATTCCCAACAGTACTTCCTTACTTAAAATGGTCAGAACATTTATCTACAAATGTTCTCTCCGGGTTACCGGTCATAATAGCTCCTTAATTTCCTGCTAGAAAAGTGTCCCCACACAGAGACAGCATTTGCTTCTCAGTGATCGTGAACAGCACCATGAAATAAAAGCCCTTTGCTGTTTTAAGTCTATGGAGTGAGGTTAATGGGCCCCCAGAGATTATTCCTGCCTGATTCACCTGCAGTCTGATTATCAAGACTTGCACATCATAATAGAAATATCATCAACACCTAAAACCATGACTTACCTAGAAGTTCACTTGTAACTAATGAAATTAAACAAATGTGTTACTTTTGGCATGTGCTTCTCTCCTATGACATTTTGAAATATGTAATATGTAAATAATGTGTTTTATCATGAAGTAGCTGAAATAATGCTTTGGAAACAGAGTGCTAGAAAGATGACTTCAACAGAATTGTTACTAAAATTTGCATCCACAACATGAAATAAGTTTTCTTTCAATGAAATGGTTGTGCTGAGTCCTAGAATATTGTTTTTTTGTAATTTGTGAGTTTCTTTTGGGGTTATCGTTATATGTGTTAAACTAAAGACAGGAAAAAACAATTGGCACATTTGCTAATGACTCCATATTAATAAATAAATTGTTGACTATCAATTAATAACATAACTATAACTGTGT
>NW_007733146.1:29096-32618 GCF_000696425.1 Galeopterus variegatus | reverse complement strand
ATGACTCCATATTAATAAATAAATTGTTGACTATCAATTAATAACATAACTATAACTGTGTCCATTATAAATGGTCTTTATGTGAAAAAACTTACTTCTGGTGAATTGAATTGTGATTTATTGACATTTGGTACTGGCTAAGAGAAAAAAAAGTAAAAAAACTGAATATATCAAGCAAATGATTACTGTCAACTCTAAGAATTTAAATAGTGCTCTAGTAAAGATAATAAATCTGTAACTACTGTTCAGAGTTCACTTTATCTGGCATCTTTTAATTATCTGAAGATAGACCCAAATCAGTGAGGATAAATGGCCACAGGCCAGTCACAATAGATGTAACAAAACTCATGCCCTAAAGCTCATCTTACATGTTGCTCAAAGGAGTGTCTCTCAAAACACCCTCAAAGTTTATCGACTCTTGCTTTATGGGTAGTCTACTGCATAACAGAAGCAGCCCATTAGAAGAAAGGAGCATGCATTACAGAGTAACACCATCAGAGTGGCAATAAAATAAAAGCGAGGGTAAGAAGAAGAAAACTATAATCACAAGAATTTAAAAAGTAATAACAGTTTGAAAACAAATACTCCTACCAGCTTGTAGCCTTTGGGGGAAAACTGTATCATAACACAGTACAGTGATTGTCATTCTGAATACCTAAAGGGACAAGAAAAACTTGTTGGCAGTGATGCATTCTGTTTTAAAGTTATAAATGTTCCAGTTCAAAGTGGTGAACCCAGTCCCCACATCTACCAACCTTGTTTCAAATTCCACTGAAATGACAGCAAAGAGGTATACTAATGAAATCAAACCTAAATTGTGCAGTGAACAGGAAGAAAGGAACCACCAGCAAACCAAAGACACTGTTGGCTTTCTGAAAAGTGGAAAGTCTATGGCCTTGAGTTGATGGGTATCTCAGAGTGGAGGAGACTGCAGCCCAGAACACACTCAGAGCATGCGGCGCCTCTGTGGAAGGATGTGTTCTGCCTGCAGAGTGCCAGGGAGACCCCCAAGCCTGAAGGTCACAGGACTAAAGCAAATTAAGGTAATTGATTGAAAGTCTGTGTCACTTGGCCCCCCTGCTCCCCTCTCACTCCATTCAGCTACAACAACAGACACATTCAATGTTTGTCCCAGGCTGAAATCAGGATCTTAAAGAAAGTGAATGATCAGTGTAGACAGGGAACACACCCACTCGTCCACTTCCTGCCCTCGAAACCTAAAGTGAAGCCTGATCATTGACCCAGAGGTGCCATCATCAGCCACCCACCCTCAGTCAGGGAGAGGCATCTTGGGGAAAAGATCTCCACCATCTGCTGACACTAACCATCCTCAACCTTCATTCAAAGATATAAATGGGGGCCGGTCAGTTAGCTCATTTGGTTAGCACTTGGTGGTACTGATAAGACCAAGGTCAAAAGTTCAATCCTCCCTGTATCAGCCAGCTGCAAAAAATATATATATATAAAAGAGCCACAAGAATGTCCAGACATTTGAATGAAATAAACTGCACATCAATAGCATGAAAAAAAAGGAGACCAAAATGAATAAAAAGAACATTTCCCCTGAGACAATAGGTAATTGAGAGACAGAATATTATTTTTTTTAATTACAATTAATAACATTAGAGAAATTTGAGAAAATATCAGATCCCAAAACTATAGCAAACTACCGCTTAAAAAAAGTAGTACTCGAAAATTAAAAGGAGTTTTGTCAAATTTAAATGAGATTGTCCAAAAAGACAAAGAATGACAAATACTGACAAGGATGTGGAGAAAGGGGAACCCTCCTACACTGCTGGTGAGACTGGAAATTAGTGCAGCCATTATGGAAAATTACAGAGGTTCCTCAGACCACAGATAGAACCACCTTACTGTCCAGCAATCCCACTGCTGTGTATATACCCATAGAAATGGAAATCATCATGTTGAAGGGATACCTGCACTCCCGTATTTATCTGCTCTATGTTTATATTTACAATAGCCAAGCTATGGAACCAACCTACATGTCTATGCACAGACAACTGGATAAGGAAAATGTGGTATGTATACATGATAGAATACTATTCTGCCATAAAAAAAGAATAAAATTCTGCCATTTGCAGCAACTTGGATGAACTTAGAGAAAATTATGTTTAGTGAAATAAGCCCAGTAAAGAAAGAGAAATACTGCATGTCCTTACTCATAAGAGGGAGCTAAAAAAATAAACAAAGAAATCACATCAATAGCATGAAAAAAAGGAGACCAAAATGAATAAAAATAACATTTCCCTAGAGACAATAGGTAATTGAGAGGCAGAATATTATTTTTTAAATTCCAATTAATAACATTAGAGAAATTTGAGAAAATATTGGATCCCGAAACTATAGCAAACTACCACTTAAAAAAAGTAGTAATCGAAAATTAAAAGTTTTGTCAAATTTAAATGAGATTGTCCAAAAAGACAAAGAATAACAAATACTGGCAAGGATGTGGAGAAAGGGGAACCCTCCTACACTGCTGGTGAGACTGGAAATTAGTGCAGCCATTATGGAAAATTACAGAGGTTCCTCAGACCACAGATAGAACCACCTTACTGTCCAGCAATCCCACTGCTGTGTATATACCCAAAGAAATGGAAATCATCATGTTGAAGGGATACCTGCACTCCCGTGTTTATCTGCTCTATGTTTATATTTACAATAGCCAAGCTATGGAACCAACCTAAATGTCTATGCACAGACAACTGGATAAGGAAAATGTGGTATATATACAGGATGGAATACTATTCTGCCATAAAAAAGAATAAAATTCTGCCATTTGCAGCAACTTGGATGAACTTAGAGAAAATTGTGTTTAGTGAAATAAGCCCAGTAAAGAAAGAGAAATACTGCATGTCCTTACTCATAAGAGGGAGCTAAAAAAATAAACAAAGAAATTTTTTAAAAAAGAAAGATATAACAATCACAATAGTTCACTGAACTTTCAAAAGGAGAGAACAGAACTAAGGCACCAGAGGTGGGAAGGGGTAAGGGGAGGGGAGTTAGTGAGAAATTGATAAGCGGCCACAAAAAATGATTACACTGTGTAATGTTGAATATACTAATTATCCTGATTTGAGCATCACATATTGCACATAGGTATTGACGTGAAAAAACTATACACCACAGATATGTGCAATCGATTGTTTCAATTAAAAAAAATTTTTTAAATAAAAATAAAATGAGATTGTCAAAGCAAGAATTTTAACAGAGGAGTGGAAATTAAAGTAGAGGAGATTTCCTAGAATGTTGAACAAATATACAAAGATATGAAATATGAGACAAAAATGGAAAGCTACAGAGGATTAGTCTCCAAGTCAAACTTCTGCCCAATAGGAGTTCTAGAGAAAACATAAAAGACATAGTAATTAAGGAAACAAAGCAGAAAAAAATTTTGAGCTGGCAGTGATTAATAGTGTCTGTGTAGTGCTAAGGGGGCTAATGAAAGAGGCTCACATGAAGAACATTACTTACAAAATGTCAGAACACTAGAAGGGAAGATCT
>NW_007733146.1:26863-27292 GCF_000696425.1 Galeopterus variegatus | reverse complement strand
CCGAGGGTTGCGATCCCGTTGCCGGTCAGTAAAAAAGACAAAAAGGAAAAAAAAAAAAATTTACAAATTGTAATTGTATTACATTTGTAAACATCACTCTAGTGTAATATTTTGATATATGTATACAATGTGGAGTAATTAAATCAATTTAATTAGCATATCCTCACCTCACTTATTTGACATTTTTTGTGGTGATGCATTTGAAATTTACTCTCTTAGTTATTTTTAAATATACATTATTATTGGCTGTAGCCACCTGCTGTGCAGTAGACACCAAAACTTATTCCTCCTGTCTAGCGAAAACTTCGTAGCCTTTGACTAGTAACTCTCTATTCTCTCACTCCTCACTCTTCCCCACAGCCTGGTAACCATCATTCTATGAATTCAACTCTTTCTAGATTCCACATATAAGTGAGATCATGCAGTATT
>NW_007733146.1:24405-25553 GCF_000696425.1 Galeopterus variegatus | reverse complement strand
GGAAATTTATTGTCAAAACAGCACTACCTACTTGTTTGTTAGACAGAAACAATTTTTTTTTTCTTTTTTTGCCAGCTGGCTGGTAAGGGGATCCAAACCCTTGACCTTGGTATTATAACATCATGCTCTAACCAACTGAGCTAACTGGCCATCCCCAGACAGAAAGAATTTTGACAAAAATTTATTTATAACTTATTCCTTCCTCTTTCACCACAGGTACTGCAATTTAAGGATTAACTCTAAGGGGAGTTGCAAAAAGTTCAAAAAAGCCTCAGTTCTCTAGCAGGCTTTTCAAGTTTCTCAGCAAAAGCCATATTAAAGAAATGAGGTAAAAGCTTAAGAAAAACAAGACTAGTATCATTGGTGTTTCTCTTTAGCCAATTCCAGGTTTAAACATTCCATCTCAGTTCCCCTGACATCATGTGAAAAAGGCTTCTGGAATGTTAGTGGGCAAACTTAGATACTGTCAAACAAGATATTGACAAATGATTTCTGGGTCTATTAGGACTTTTTATTAATAACAAATAGAACCATTTCACTCTATTTATACTCAGATATTTTTCTAATTTCTCAAAGTGTTCCTTAACTGCTCTGACAGGAAAGAAACTAGGGGAGGTATTAATAGCTTCAACAAATGTTGGAGAAATGAGATACCCTGACCAATCAATGCCATGGTCCAGATGAAAGAGGAGATGCCTGACATCATACCTGTTTTCCCCATCTGTAGGCCAGCTCTGGTGAAAGGGAAAAACTGAGCACACAGCTTTGGCATTCATTGATCTTCCCAGAAAATACAAGTTACTACTTGCTTTCATTTTAATTAGTGCAGTTGAGCCACTAGTGGGAGCAATGCTTGGAGGAAGGAAGCATTTTCTTCTACTTAACTGTTTGCCTATCCAGCCTGTATGGGACCCATAAGTCCTCGCCAAACCCACTCACCATCAGCCACACCCTGTCATACATCTGGAAGAGCCTCAACCTATACCAACTCCTCCATCCTATCCTAGTCCTAATACTCCCTCTCCAACCTATTTCATCTGTCCCTGTCCAAGTCCTAAAAGGTACCATTTCTAGGGCTAGCCCGTGGCTCACTTGGGAGAGTGTGGTGCTGATAACACCAAGGTCACAGGTTCAGATCCCATATAGGG
>NW_007733146.1:21927-23860 GCF_000696425.1 Galeopterus variegatus | reverse complement strand
TTTTTTTTTTTTTTTTTTTTAAGTACCACTTCTATAGTCCCCATGCCGCCATCAAAAAGTGGAAAGGGGCTGGTGGTGGTTGATGCTGCGTCTAGGATATATTGAGACACTTTTGAAGAATTATTATGATAGGAACTGGTTGTTAGTCCACTTGGGAGAGCATGGTACCCACAACACCAAGGTCAATGGCTTGGATCTCCAATACTGGCCAGCCTCCAAAAAAAGGTATTATTATCATCACAGATAGGCAATGGAAACAGTGAAAAGATGTAGCATATATCAGTAGGAATGGCTGAGTGGTTCAGGATTAGAAATGGTAGTTATGCACAATGAGAAAGAAACCTGTGGCTGGTGTCCCTTATCATCTGTCCCAGTTAGTTGAAAAGGAAACACAGGAGCTAAACATTTCATACTTATATGGCTGACACTTAGAGCAATTGCTTAGTATTGTGCACTAGTTCCAGAGAAAGGTTCTTTAGCTTTTTGATAAGCTAACGGCCACCTCTAACAAAATCAGCGGTTGAAAGAAATGTCCAGAAACATCTAATCCATTAACTTCCTTTAAGGTTGTATTGACCGAACCTTCTCAAGCATGCCTTGCCTGAGGCGATCTTCAGTTTGCTTTATACAAAGTACTCTTAGGTATGAGGGCACTTCAAAAAGTTCATGGAAACATTCATATTATCTTTTAATTCTCCTTTTCCACAATCTTTAAGAAGTACCATCCTACTAATGGATGTTCTAATTTAAATTAAATTGAAAGACAAAACTCAATTTGTTCATGTTCATTTATTCAAAGTCTGAGCACAGGGAGACACCAGCAGGCTGGAAAATCAGTAGATTGTCTACTGATGAGATATTTGGAAACTTCTTTTGAAAAGTCTGCTAAGAACCCGATACTGTTGCTATGATTTTGGCTTTTCAATAACAAAGTCTTCTGAGAGCTGTCAACAACATGATAACCGAGAACTTGGAAGGTGAATGACTTAACAACCACTGACTTGTTACCTAGTAGCCTGTATTTCCTCTGATTATGCTTGCTCTGAATAAACTAAGGAAAAGGAGAAAACAGTGAAGAAATTGGTATTAGCCTTAACTTACAGAAATATTTTCCAAGAGAATAATTGTCATTGACTTTCTTGATAATAAAATTATTGGTAGATAAGGGTAATGATAACTTTAAGGTCAGTGAAATGATATTTAATGTCTCTGTTATAGGGAAATCAAGACATTAGCTCAGCTTCCTGAACAGAATTGGGTCATACAATTTTGGTCATACAACCAAAAAAAAGCACTTCTGAATTCTAAGGTGGCAAACAAAATTCTCAATTAAACATTAAAAACTTTTTACAGCCAGTTATTCTAACTAGACTGGGGTATTTTCATGTTATCTGTGCATGTTTCACGCGTTTTCTAACAAGGTATTATAGATGCCCATTTTCTAGTAAACGGTATAGATTTTCCTCTTTGAGTTATCGTAAAACAATAGAGTTATCATACTTTGGATTCTCCTCCATTGGTACCCCTAATCAGTATGTGGGTGTTTTTCCCATGATAAAAACAAACAAACCTCTTCTTGATTCCACTTCTCCTTCATGATTTCTTTAGCTCCTCTGTCACAAAACTACAAAAAAGGAGTTGTCTTTACCCACTGTTGCAAATTGCTTCCCTCCCATTCTGTGTTAAGCCCACTCTAACTAGATTTTCAACCCCACAGCACTGTGGAAACTGATCTTGCTAAAATCATCAGTTAATTTATTTTGCTAAATCTAGTGGTCAATTTTCAGTCCTTGACATAGCAGCAGTACTTGCTACAATTGCTCACTCTCTGCTCACCCCTGTGCTTCCAGAGCACCTCACTGGTGGCTCCTTCTCAATGCCCTTTGCTGCTTTATTCTCTTTGCATCAACCTCTCTTTGCATCGTACCCTGGG
>NW_007733146.1:20394-21763 GCF_000696425.1 Galeopterus variegatus | reverse complement strand
TGATTCTTTTCTTTTTCTCACACCACACATCCAAACCACCAACAAATCTTTTTGGCTTAACCTTCAAAATATATTTAGAATATGACCATTTCTAACACATTCATGGCTATTACCCATGGTCTGGATTATCATCCTCTCTCTTCCTTCTATTACTAAAGTTTTCTCCACTGTTTTTCTCTTGTCCACTAGAATCTATTCAAAGGATGGACAAACTACTCCTCAGTGATCAGATTAGGCCCACCCAATGGCTGTTTTTGTACATCCCAAGAGCTAAGAATGGTTTCATATTTCTAAATAGTTGAAAAAAATCAAATGAAGAATATTTTGAGGCACATGAAAATATATGAAATTCAAATTTCAGAGTTCATAAGTAATGTTTTAATGAAACACAGCCACACTATTCATTTTCATATTGTGTGCAGCAGAGTTGAATAGTTGTAATAGTAACTGTATTGCCCACAGAGCCTAAAATATTTACTCTCTGGCCCTTTACAGAACAATTTGCAGCCTCTGGTATATTCTCAACAGATCAGCTAGACTGCTTCTTTTTACACATAAGTCAGCTCAGGTTGTGCCTCTGCACAAAGTCTCTAAGTGGCTGTCTAGTTCTCTCATAGCAAAAGCCAAAGTTCATAAACAAGGCCCCTATATATGATCTGGTTCCAATTGCATTTCTGCTTTCATCTCCCACAAATCTCCTCCTTGCCGACATTGTTTTAGCTGCTCTGCCTTCCTGTTATCACACCAAAAAACACCTAACCAGATCCTTGGCATTGGCTTAGCACTGCCTGGGATGCTTTTCCCTGAGACAGCTTTATGGATAAATCCCTCACCTCCATGAAGCCTTTGCCCAAATGGCACCTATTTAGTCCCAACCACCCTAACTTAAAATTGTAACTTGTTCTATAGTCCTGGTCTCCTCGTCTTGCTCTATTTTTTTCTTTTTTTCTACTGCACTTTTCACCTCCTAACAGACTACATAGTTTACTCATTTATCATGTTATAATAAACATACTAGAAAATAAGCATCACAAGGGCTGACATTTTTGTTGGTTTTATTTACTGGTGTATCCCAAGAGCTGAGATCAATCCCTGGCGCATAGTAGGCACTCAATAAATATTTGTTAGATTTGGATTGAATTTCTGATATATTATTGTTAGTGTTTATAATATGCTTAAGTGGCACCGAGCCCTTAAAAATGCATCCTCCTGAATATAACAGTGTATCTCTGGTATAGCACAACTCTTTAGCAATTATCTGCTTTATGATAGAGTTAGGCATCCTCTGTGGTTGAAAATTAGAGATAACCTTATATAAATTCTTAAAGACCATGAAAAAGATTTCACCACACACCATTTCCTCTGCAAG
>NW_007733146.1:17766-19543 GCF_000696425.1 Galeopterus variegatus | reverse complement strand
TTTAAGCTGGGATTTAAAGGATGAGTAGGATTTCAAATATATAAAAACACGAGCGTGTTGAGAAGGGCATTCCCGCTGGAGGCATAAGCATGAGCAGAGTCACAGAAGTGTGAACTACAATGGGACTGTTAAGAAAAGAAACCAGCTGTAACACCAAGGTCAAGGGTTCAGATCCCCATACCGACCAGCCACCGAGAAAGAAAAGAAACCTGCGTGCTCAATGAACAGGGTTAGAAGGCTGGACGGAGTGAAGCCCATGTGCTGGTTATTCTCCCAGAGGCCTTCTCCAACTTTTCTGCCCTGCAGAGCCTGACTGCTGCGGACTGAATCACCCAGGCCCCTTTGCCCTCTGGAATCTGGTGGGTTTGACAATGGGAGCCCTGACTTATTTATGATCAGAGTACAAGAGGAGAGACAGTTTGGGTGTTTATCTCCAGTTTCCTCCCTGCTTCTTGGCTATTCTGTCAGTGGTAGTCCCATGGTTACAGCTCCTATCTTTTACAACTCCAAGTTCTCTCCAGGGTCCAATTTCATCCCCTCCTTTCTCTGTTCATTCAGCCCTAGGAGTAGTAATCTATCCACAGTAAGTTTTGCTGTGTCTAACTCCTGGATGTTTCACCATCCCTGATTGGTTCCTTTACCCTGCTCACCACTCTGTAAATAGTTTGTAAATTTTCCTGAATTAAACCCTTTTGAGTGAGCCATTTATTTCCTGCCAGCATCTTCACTGATTCAGGAAGATTGGAGCCAGATCATGGGGGTCTTTGCATGCCAGACTATAAAGTTTAACCTCTATTCAGTAGACAATGGAGAACATCAAGGCTCTTAGCTTACAGTTGTGTGGGTTGTGCACTGCACAACAATATATGAAAGTCCTAGCTCTTAAGAAAGGAAGAGATATGATTAAGGAGAATACAAAACAGAAGGCTGGCATGGGAGACATTTCAAGCAGAGAATCACCATAATCATATTGTCAGTAAATGAGAGTATATTATAGGCACACACTATAAACCCTGGGAATGGTAATAGTGGTCTTGTCAGTTTTAAAAAGAGACAGTCACTGCTCTTTAACTTTGAGTTAAATAGCTCATATTCTGTCCAATATTCCAGAGTCCATCCTTTGCAGCAACCTGTGCCCATTCACTGTAGCATCCTCTATCACTTCTGGCTTAGAAATGATTGTAGCACAAGGTTCTTCAGCAAACATTTTTCCACTTTGTCAGTTTTTGGTATTTGTGTCTGCTGGTTCTGGAAGCCAGATAATCAAGTATAAGGAAAACTACATGTTTCCTTCAAAATATCAAACCCAGGTCCTTTGACAAGTGATATTTTACAGCAGTACTCCCCAAACATGTTTGCATCATGGCACTCTGAGAACTTAATTACACTGCATGCACACTAGGTAAATGCACAAGGCTGCTCTCAACCAGTGGTGACCAAGACAGAGGCTATGGCTGCCCCAGACCTTTTTTTTTTTCTGGATATTGTAAATGTCAGTTTTCCCTAAGTTAGTCTGTAGATATGATGCAGTTCTTTTTTTTTTTTTTTATTTACTTATTACGAATATTCATGAGATACAAAGTTGATTGTCCCCCTTCCTGTCCATGATGTGGGATCCAGATTCGCACTGGGGGCATATCCATTACCAGAAACTACTTTTGTACCCTTTGTCCCCTCCCAATTATCCCCCAAACTTCCTCCCCCTCCCCCTTTCCTCTCAACTCCAATTTGTAGCCCTAGGAATGTTCCCTCCCTCTGTTGGATCACAGCACTACTG
>NW_007733146.1:0-16711 GCF_000696425.1 Galeopterus variegatus | reverse complement strand
TTGTTTTCCAAAGTGGTTGTACTAATTTACAGTCCCACCAACAGTGCAGGAGTGTTCCCTTGTCTTCACACCCTCGCCAGCATTTGTTATTCACCATCTTTTTGATTATAGCCAGTCTAACTGTGGTGAGGTGGTATCTCAACGTGGTTTTAATTTGCATTTCCCTGATGAGTAGTGATGTTGAATTGAGCATTTTTTCATGTATCTGTTCTGCCCCAGACCTTGGCCAGCTTCCCTGAGAGTTAAGTGGTTCAATATAGGGGCATGCTTGCAACATGCTTGAGACTTAGAGCTCAAGACCTGAAGTTCTACCTCAGACCTCCAACTCCATGTACACCAGAGTCCCTTCCTTTCGGAGCTCTCTCATGCATTATCATTGACCCCAGACAGAGCCCAGACAGCTTTAACTCATCTGTGACCCAATCTCAGATGTATAACTCCTCTCTTGATTCTCTGAAGCACAGTCAGGGCCACAGCTAACCCACAGAGGAACTCTGTACAAATTTGAAAAAGGTGCCCTTGCTCTGGATGGACCTTGCTCAGCATGGAAAACAGCTGAACAAAGAGGAAGTAACACCGCTCAATAATCTGCCTTACAAAATACTGTTCATTCATGCTTAACTCAGCTGGAGGCCCATAAGAAGGCTGCCTCCTTACCTTGCAGGACACTATTCTAGCTCTCCTGTCAGTCACTCTGTCCTAGTGACCCTTTAGCTGGGAAATTGACTGTCCAGTCCTGTTGTGTGGCTCTTCCCTAGTGTGATTTAACCTTCTGTAAAAGCCATGCTTACGTATCAACTACTGTGATACATTTTCAACCTCCAGAGTTGTACCGAGCCTTAGGATCTATCTCTGTGATACCCAAAATCTCATGGAAATTTGGCCAGTTCTATGGTTTTCTTTCTTCAAGTTTCTACTCTTACTTGTGTATCTGGGCCACCCAATAGCTTAATCCAACAGCATAGTCCACTAACCTTAATGTATAGTATGAACTCCCTTACCAGAATTAATCCCCTGCTTTCAAAGATCGGCAATGGAGAAGACTAGGAGAGAAAGACTAGAAGTTGAAGCTTTGAAGTTCAGTCACCCCTGTCTTGTGGAGGGTCTTGCTTCTTGGCCAGCTTGAATCTGGGTCTGACTTCATTATTAAATCAACAGAGAATGTTAGTTTTTACTTTGTGTAAAGTAGGCGTAAGAGGGTCTCCCATAAGTCATTCACGCATGCCTTCACACTGGGATGTATTCATCTAAGTTCACACCTGTGCCCTAGGTAAATCCAGCTGTTGGGCAGAAGAGCTCTGCAATAGAAGCCCAGAATGCATCCAGCAGATTCAGCCTCCAAGTCAAAACATGGCAAGGCATGAAACGTTTTCCAAATGGGGGGAAAGGTTAACATGACCTAAACCTGAGTTTTCTGTTCTTTGCCAGATATAAGTGACCTTTCTGTGATGAATAAAAAAGAGAACCTTCATCAAATATACCAGTGTCGTTAGGTGCTCATTACAGACACTTACTCAGCAAGTCTGTCAGGTCAGTGAATGAGGTGACGAACTTACCAAACTGAAGGTCATTGTCAACCAATGGAAAAAAAGAGGAGGAGTTAGAGAGAGTCGAGCGGTTTTGAGCTGAGACATGAGGCACAGCCTCCTTCCTAGAGCTGCTTGAAAATATTATGTTTCTCCCCTTTCCTCTTGCCAGAGCATTAGGGGCCCCTCAGCATATTCATAGTTGCTGTGTTGACTGTCACACATCAAATCGTCACCTGGAGATCACTGTCTCCCTCTACAGGCTGCACACCTGAAACACGAGGAAGGCACCTCTCCACAGCAGTCGCCAAGTGTAACTGACATGCCTCCTGTGCCCCTCACCCCTGGATGCCATTCTGTCAGCATATTGTGACAACTAGTTGCTCTGCTGCTGATTCACAGACCAGGAATATAAACCAACTGCCAGACAACGTGTGAGCCTGAAACCTGTTGTGCTTCTTTACCTCTTTGTGTTGGTCTGTAATATAGATCATGAGTTTGGCTCCTCTGTATTAGCCTGTCCCCAACAGTACCAGAAGACAACAGATTAAAGGGTTTTCCTCATTCTGTGAAACCCTTCAGCATCTTCTTGCTTTAGTTAAAACTCTCTGAGATTACCTGTTCCATTTGATAATAACGGTTAAATTGGGAAAGGTAGTGGGCCCTACCTTTCCCCCTCCTGGCTACACACACACCATTACAAACTACTCAGGTGGTCTTAAAACAAGCTTCCTTTCTCAAAAGGGATAGGGCATTAGAATCCAGGCCATCTGATGTCAAGTTACCTTATGAACACTCAAGGGTCAGGAATTACTCTAAAGAAAGAATCATGCAAAGTAGAAACAATTCTTACAGCCATTTTCCATGCTCAGCATTAGACTTACCAAGACTGTCTCTCCTTAAAGTTTTCACAAAAATCAGACTCATTCCTCAGGTAAAGCCAGAGCCAATAATTTATCCCCCTTTGACACAACCTGTTTTCCCCCCCATCTGTATATTGAATGCCTTTGCCCAATTGTTGTTAAATCCAAAGCAACACTATTCCGGGAAGTGCTGTCACCATCTATGAGAGAAGGTAGACCTGAGGATTGCTCTACTTCTCCTTGCTGAATAGCTTTCCTGTTTATGAAAGTTCACAAAGCCAGAGTTCAAAGTTCACAGATGGGAGACCTTCATGGTGCATAGCATCAGACTGCACTCCCCAGGTGATGGAGTTTGGATGTGTTGTCCCTTCCAAAACTCCTGTGGAAATTTGATCTTCAATGTGGCCGTGTTGGAAACTGATTGAGTCATGGGGGCGGATCCCTTATGGATGGATTAATGCTCTCCCTGGGGTAAGGCGTCCTGAGTGAGCTCTTGCTCTATTAGTTCCCGTGAGAGCTGATTGATTAAAGGACCCTGGCACCTCCTCTCTCTCTCTTGCTTCCTCTCACCATGTGATCTGCTTGTACAAACTGATTGAGTCATGGGGGCGGATCCCTTATGGATGGATTAGTGCTCTCCCTGGGGTAAGGCGTCCTGAGTGAGCTCTTGCTCTATTAGTTCCCGTGAGAGCTGATTGATTAAAGGACCCTGGCACCTCCTCTCTCTCTCTTGCTTCCTCTCACCATGTGATCTGCTTGTACCCACCGGCTGCCTGCCACTTTCCACCATGAGTCGAAGCAACCTGAGGCCCACACCAGATGCAGCTGTCCCAGAATCGTAAGCCAAATAAACCTCTCTTCTTTATAAATTACCCAGTCTCAGGTATTCTCTTATAGCAACACAAAATGGACTAAAACACCAGGCCACATGGAGAAATATAAAATGCTCGTCAAATATTAAGCTTCTATCAAAGAATGTTATGTTTTTAAATGCAGAATTGAAGATGATACATACTCACAGGTAAATTAAGTCTATAAGACAAACTTTTGTCAAACTTCTTCAGTCCAAGTAATGCAACATTTACAATCATCACATAAAATAAGAAGCAAGCTGTATATTTAAAAAATAGTGAGCTCAGACACATAAATGAAATAGTGTTTAGGCAATAGGGCTCATGCTGATGGCTATCAGGAAATAATAGAATGTAATTAACTTGGAAAAGCTGTCAATGATAAATTATAAATGTGACCACTGCATAATTTAATCATCCCTGTTATCTTTTTTACACTTGCAAAGCAAACTCATGATTAGCCATCTTATGGTGAAATCCAGCAAGTATACTCATCAAATCCATTTTCTCCACATCCTGGGCATACATGTACATATATATTCCCTAGCCTCCCTTTTAATGATTGAGATCTGGCCAGTGGAATAGAGACAGGGGAAGGCGTGTCACATCCAGGCCCTTAAAACCTCCCACACAATCCTCTTGACCCAGGGAGAGGAAAACAGTATCCAAAGTCCAGGGAAAGGTGAACCCACTAGATGGAAGGAAACTGTGTCCCTGAATCACTTCATGGAGCAGAGCCATCTGTACCAATCTGTATTGAACTATGACATGCAGAAGAAACAGACCTTTATTGAGTTAAATGAACATTACTTAAGTTCACCTTCTCAAACGAATTCAAATTTTTACACTGTATTCTTTCCCTTTACTTCAGAAATTGAGCAACCATGGACAACATATATTTAGTTTTGCCACACTTAGAACACTCTTTGTCAGGGCCGGCCTGTGGCTCACTCGGGAGAGTGTGGTGCTGATAACACCAAGGCCACGGGTTCGGATCCTATATAGGGATGGCCAGTTCGCTCACTGGCTGAGTGTAGTGCTGACAACACCAAGCCAAGGGTTAAGATCCCCTTACCAGTCATCTTTTAAAAAGAAAAAAAAAAAAGAACACTCTTTGTCAATGTTACTTGACTTCTTCCCATGTCAAAACAATTTGATAGCAGATTAATAATACAGAATTGTGCAATCATCTTTCATACAGTCTTTAGACATCATGCTATCTCACAAGGCTAAATTTAGAATAAAAATGCAAAGAATGTGCTGTGGGTTGAATGCATCCCCCAAATGTTCATGTGTTGGAACTTAATCCCCACAATGTTAACAGAGTGAGAAATCCTACTATGATAATTGAAAAGTCGGGCCTTTAAGAGGTGATTAGATTGTGAGGACTGAACCCTCATGAATGGAATAATCCATTGATGATTTAATGGGTGGTGATGGGCATGGTCTGACAGCTTTAAAAGGAGAGCAAGGGAGGACATTAGCTCTCTCCTGGTCAGCCGTTCTTGCCATGTGACACCTTGGTTGACATGGGACCCTGTAGAGAGTTCTACCCAGAGGAAGGCCCTCACCAGATGTGTTCCTGGACTTTGGACTTCTCAGCCTCCAGAACTGTAAGAAAGAAATTTCATTTTTTTATAGATTACCCAGTTTCAGGTATTCTGTTATAAGCAACAGAAATGGAGTAATACAAAACCTATATACAAATAATCGAGAGAAATTTTTTAAATAGTGTAAGATTCCTTCTTCAGTAATAATCTCACAGTGGCCATTTATGAAAGAGAAAATTTTTCCTCATGTAATACACATTACCATCAATAAACATCCCCAGATTACAAAGGAGATCACTGTCGCTTTCCAATGTAAAAAGGACCCTTGAAAACTTTTTCTTTTTTCTTTTTAGCAGCTGGCTGGTACAGGAATCCAAACCTGTGACCTTGGTGTTATGAGGCTGTGCTCTAACCAACTAAGCTAACCAGCCAGCCCCAAAATTATTTTTTCTTAAAAGATATAATTTTGATGTTTTTTTTGACAATCTGCATTAATGTTATGTGACTAATAAAATTGTGAGAATCATCTGGACTAAATAAAGGATCTGTATGTCTCTAGAATGAATATAAATTAAAATGCACATGAGGGAGGAATATAGTCTCCATCACCCATGGATCTATACTGGTCCAAGGTGAAATATTAAAAATAGAATAACCAAAGTATATATTTTCCAAGTAGAATCAACTTAGGCTAGGAAGGTAACAATAGTGTTATCAACAAAAAATATTTTTGACACCACTATTTTGTTTTCTTTCTACTTCTGTTACAACTTCATACATAATTGAATTTTGTTATACATTATATTTGTGTCATTTCTTTTTTAAATTTTCCACCCAGATTATTTTCTTACAGTCAATATTTAGACTTATTCATGCTTACCAATTTTTTTGCTGTCCACTTTTTCTTTCATCTCTCTTGTAATTGCCATCATCTTTTTCCTAAAATTAGTTGTTTAGTAATTCTTTTCAGCCCAGGCCTTATAAATAGTAAACACTTTCAGTTTTTATCTAAAAATATCTTTATGTCATTCTCATTGAAATTATACTTTTAGCTGGATATTGATTTCTCAGTTGAATTATTTCCCCTTAGCACTCTGAATATACTAACTAGGCCATTCTTGTTTTTGATGAAGAATCTGCTCTTAGTGAGTAAGTAATGAGTCTCTAATATCAGACGGGGTCTAAGTTTGGCTCCACAATTCACTCACTGTGTGACTTTGGGCAAGGTCCACAATCTTTCCGTGTCTCAGTTTTCCTACCTGTAAAATGGTGGGTGGGGGAAGCTAAAAGATACTGCAATGAGTTAGAGTTTCTTACACAAATAGTGTCTGGGACTTAAAAAATAATTTGGTATTATTTTTTATTTATCTTGCACAGGACTAGGTGTCTTTTTTGAATCTGTGGATTGTCATGTTACATTGTTTCTAGAGAAATCTTGGTCAATATCTCTTCAAATACTGCTTTTCTTCCATCCTTTCCTATGGGACCTCCTAATAAATGTATATTAGGCTTCCTCTTTACAATCCCCATGCCTAACGGCCTCTCCTGTTTTCAATATGTTTACTTTTATGTGCTGTATTTTAGGCAATTTCCTCAAAATTATTCTCAGTTCACTAATTCTCTTTTCAGTTATGAATAATCTGCTGCTTAACCCATTACTTTTTTTGTTAATTTTAAAGACATAGATTTTCACAGATAGGGGTTGGTCGGTTAGCTCAGTTGATTAGAGCATAAGGTCACGGATTCAGATCCCCATACTAGCCAGCACCAAAAAGAAAAAAAGAAAAGAAACAGAACCAATAAGATATAGATACAGACATAAATATATATGAGGAGGTTTATTATGAGATTGGCTCATGCAATCATGGAGGTCAAGACATTCCACAAGATGCCATCTGCAAATGCCTGAGAACCAGGAAAGACGATGGTGTAAGTCCCGGAGTTAAGTGTAAGTCAAGAAACAGGAGCTCTGATGTTCAAGGGCAGAAGAATGTGGGTATTACACTGTTCAAGAAAAGAGAGAGAGAATTCATCCTTCCTCTACTTTTTTCTTTTATGCAGGCCCTCAACAGATTGGATGATGTCTGCCCACATGGAGAGGGCAGGTCTTCTCTGCTCAGCCTACTAATTCGAATGCTAATTTCTTCCAAAAACACCCACACAGACACACCCAGAAATAATGTTTTACCAGCTATCTGGGCATCCCTTAGACGAGTCAAGTTGGCACAAAAAATTAACTATCACAAGGTCTATAAATTCTATTTGTTTTCTTTTCAAATGTGCCTATTTTCTTTTCATACTTTTCAGTTATTTTGTTGTGAGTATAGGACTTTGTTTATTTAATTATTTTAAACATATAGTCTTTTCAAGATTATTCTATGATCTTAAGTTTTAGGGTGTTAAGCTTCCTGTTCATGATGTCTTCTGATGCTCCCTCACAGTGAACTGGTTCCTCATGTAATTTGTAATTTTGGCCTGTGAGCAACTCTTTAACCAGGTTTGACTTTTTCTATGATAGTTCCATGTACTCTAGTGGGCGGCAGTGTTATATAGAGAAATTTTGCTTTGCTTCTGCTGCATACTTCTTATATTTCTGGGATCAATTTTTTATCACTTTTTTTTGGCTTCAAGATTGTCGAATCCATGCTTAATGCAAATTTATATTCTGTACCTATGCTTGGAACTTTGCCTCACCAGAGCCCTGGGAAGATGCTTGTTTCCTTGAAAAGCAGCACATAGTAGAGACTAAAAGCACAGACCCTAAAGACTACCCAGCTTTCAATTTTCACACTTCCTAATAGTATGGAACCTCGGGTAAATTGTTAAAAAAAAAAAAAAAAAAAAAAAAAAACTGTGACTCAGTTACCTTGTCTAGAGTCCTTCAGCGAAGAGTTATTAGAAAACTCTTTGTACCAGCCAAGGAAAATGACAATAAGTTCACAATTATAGTACATAATATGTGCCTTCCACTGTTCTACATGCTTTGCCTATATTAATTCATTTAATTCTTACAACAATCTTACAAGGTAGGCATTATTTTTAATTTCATTTTACAGATAAGAAAACTGAGTCACAGAAAGTTTTGTGGTGTTTTGCCTTTTTTTGTTTTCTTACAGTAGTCATGAGGTTCGGTGGATTTCCTGTCCTTTCTTTCACACTCACTTTGTGTATATATATATATATTTTTTTTTTTCTTTTTTCTTTTTTCTCTTTCTGTACCAGAAAAGGCCAGGGAGAATGGTTGGGGCAAGCGGTAGAGTGGAGCAGGCGGCCTAGCACAATCGAATCCAAAGTCTGCAATTTTTTTTTTTCTTTTTTCTTTTTTCTCTTTCTGTACCAGAAAAGGCCAGGGAGAACGGTTGGGGCAAGCGGTAGAGTGGAGCAGGCGGCCTAGCACAATCGAATCCAAAGTCTGCAATTAAATTTTGAACACTCTGCTCATTTTACACCACAAGTTCTTTCTACACTGACGCCACTTGAGAGTGTGTTTTAATTTTCTAAAAACTCACAGATAACCTGTGGCCACTTCCACAGCACATCTCTCCTCTGAGCTGAGAGTTTATGTAATCTGTAGAGCATGAGCAAAGCAGACAAAAGTGGACGGGCTCCCCAAATCCCCTCTGAAACCTCTAGTCTCTTCCCCAAATCTCCTGCCTTAATGATTAAAGAAAAAGAATCTTCCTAGGTTCACTAGAATTAGTGTATATTATAAAAAATTTTTTTAAAAAGAAAATACTACAATGCTTTTGTCAGAAATATTTTGCTTGAAAGTTCAAAAATATGAGTAAAATTGGAGGTTATTTCCTGATAGAACCAGGTTTTATTGTCTATTGTGTGAAGGAAGAAATAAAAAAGATTATTGAGAAGAAAAATAATGCTAATAAAATTTACCCATTTTTTTCAAACTGGTGGAGTTTAAATATTGTTCATAAAACCTGCTATAATTTTCTAAACCATTACTCTGAAAACTGCAAAACTACAGTGAACAGAAAATGAACCTGTAGTTTCCTTGCGTTTTCCCATCCCAAGCTCCTGATGCGGTGGATGGATTCAGGGATGGACTCTGTAGTTGGAAAAGGCCCTTCTACTGAGAACCTCTGACCAGATTAGGACTCAAATGGGGGACCCCTCATATCCTCTCTGTGTGTCATTATGCAGGTCACTCAACCGTAATGGACCTCAGGTTCCTCATTTATAAAATAGGGGAAAACCCAAGTATTAGCCAGACACCTTATTATACCCTAATTCTCCAGTCTTGTAGGTCATCATTTCTTTAATATTTAAATTAAAAAGACTTAAGCCTCCATCCCAGTACAGAGAGGAATGCAGCGTACTGGCTCCCACCCCGAATATCTTTGGAGATGCCCAGGAGCTTGTGCTTCTCCTGGTGACCTGCTCAGATTTCCCTGATCCACGGAATGAATCTTTGATCCCACTCTTATCTTGCTTCTTGTAGTTTTGTTTTCTCTTCATCCTCACCAGCCCAACACATAAGGCACCCCATGTTCCATTGATCCCCCAGAGCCACCACAATGACAAGCCTTTTGAATGCATCAAACCATTTTTTGAAGGCTTAAGAGCAAAGGGGTTTTGTGGTGATGGGGGTTTAGGGGATGCCTCCCATCATAGACTCAAACCTTCAGATGCTTTAAATTTGAACTTTAGACATTGAAGTTCTCGAAAGCCCCTCAGCCACCTTTGATCATGGAAACTTCTCCTGGGCCTTTTTCCTCCTCCAAGCCTTCCACACTCCCACCGTGTGGCTCAGGACCAGCCCTCTTCTCTTCTCTCCTTCCTTCTCTAACCAGCCCTCAAGTTCCCACAATCTCTTGTCATTTTTCATACAGAGCAGTTTCTTCTCTCCACCCCTTACCCTGAACCTTCTGAAGCTACATTTGAACATGCAAAACTCAAAGATGCGTTGAAAGGAAAGGGCCATCTATTTTTCCCTATTTCCTAGCCCCGATCCCAAACACAGGAGAAGCCATAGCATCAGTCTTTGTGGAATCCTGTCCGAGAAGTGGCTCCCTGGCTCGTCGATGTCTCTAAGGAGAATGGAGCAGTGTAAAGGCTCATACTTCCCAACCTACGAACCATGCTGCCTTCTCCCGTGTCCTCCTTTGGAGAAATTCATCTTTTGTGTTAAATAGCAATGTGTTCCCTTCCCACTGTAGGGAATAATACCTGTTCTCCAGTGGAATGGGAGAGGAGGACACATGGGATAAGAATATGCCAATGGCCAGGCTGTACTACGTGTGGAGGCATTGGGGCTGCTGGCGTTTTTGACTCGTGCTGTTTCCATCCTCCTCCTTTTGGAAATGTGATTTTTCTTAAAAACTTGAAATAAATCATATATCTCCTCCCTTAATCTCTCCAGTAGATTCCCATTGCACTCAGGAGCTCACCAAGGCCTCCACGCCCTACTTTCTAGCCCTTTGCTACTCCTCCAGCCACATCTCCTATCACTCGCCCTCTGGTTTACAACTCTTCAGCCATCCTGGCCTCCCTTCAGTTCTTTCATTCAAAGTGTACTGAGCATCTACTATGTGCCAGGTAATGTTTTAGACACTTGAAGTACATGTGAACAAAATAGAAAAGCTCTTATCCAAAGAACTTCGTAGCTGCTATTTCCTCTTCCTAGAACATGTTTACCCCAGAGATCAGCAAAGTCCAACTCCTCCTCATCCTTTAAATATCAGCTCAAATTTAGCTCCTGGAAAGGATGGACCCAGCTACATTTTCTGGAGTCGTAACCCACTCCCCTGGACACTACGTATTTCATCATCCTTCTTTGGTCTCAACTGCACTTACCGTTTTCCAACATTATGTTGCTCATTTATTTATTTATTTAATTTAAAATTTCTACTTACTAATTATCATCTGTCTTTCCCAACTAGAACGTAAGCTCCATGAGACCAGGGATTTGGTCTGTTATGCTCCCCACTATGTCCCTAGCATCATAACAGTGCCTGTCACATGATAGGACCTCAATAAATTGGTGAATGAATGAATGAATGGAAATGCATCTACTTTGGCTTGAGGACATCCCCTACCCAACTCCATGTGGTCCTCATTGAGTTGTCAATAGTGGTGTGTCTGCTGCCATCTCTGGATATAGAAGTAGTCATGTGGCCCAACTTGGGTCAATTATGGACTCCAAAATTTTCAAAATTGGAAGTTAAAATAAGAAGTCTTTTTGGCTCACAGTTTTAAGGATATATATATAAAGCCATCAGTGGCTACCATCTTATTTTGAAACGGAAAGAGTCTGTCCAGTGTATGATGAGATTATAACTAAAGGTGAAGCTAGACTAAGAGATGGAGCTAGAGAGAATGCCTTGATAACATCAGTTGAGCCTCCGCTTCAGTCTTATATAAAGCCTGGTATCTCAGTTCTATGAGTCACTAAATTTCTATTATTGCATAAGCCAGTTTGAGTTGGGTTCCTGTACCGTGCAACTGAAAGAGTCCTGACTATGAGTAAATGCTTAACACAGGTAACTCCTAAGCCTTCTATTCCTCTTTTTCAAGTGAAAGAATGAAGCACAGTAACACCAAGCAACAGCCATGGCATTTGGTCCTGACATCTCAGAGAGCACATTGAAAACTGAACTGGAGAGAGGGCAGCTGCAAGACCCCTGCCCCATTTCAGAGCAGCCGCACACTCTGGAGAGGTCCCGCCAATTCTCCCTTCCTCTAACTACTCAGTAAGCAACAAGTAGCAAAGGTTTACAGTCAATGGAGAGTGGGTTTTTTCTCCCACCCAGACATGCCCTGAAGAGGATCCTTTGCTCCAGCTCTGGTCATCAACAGCACCAGCCATGACTCCCTCCATTTTCCCCAACCCCACTCCTCGTTCCCAATGACCAGACAGAGCCCAGATGAGAGGCAAACTGAAATCTTACACCTACACACAGAGCTGTGGCTGGTTATTTATTCTACTCCTCTATGAAAAGAGAAGAGCAGTGGTATCAGTAGAGTTGCTTGTGCCTGAGTAGTTGCAAAACGAAACTTTTCTGCCAAGGCCAGAGCCTAAGAGATTCACCCCGGGTGCTTTAAATCTCAACAGAAAACCTCAGGCAAAAACAACAGGATTCTCAGCAAAATTCAGACAATAGAAGCAAGGTCCTGATCTCTCTATGCTTAACACTCAACTGGGCCATCAAGGTTCTCAATCTAATTCTCCCTGTTCTCGAATATGCTTATAACCTGTCAGGTGTCTATTCCTTTTCTTAAACCTCCTAGCTTGACCGGCTCCCCATCTGTTCCCTTAAGTCCAGGGTTCATCAGAAATAAAGGCCTCCTCACATGTAATGAAGCCCTTCCTATTCACGAACTTTATTTCAGTTGCCAAGATCTAGGGGCACTGAAATGGAGGAGCTTCTAAGGTCTAACAAGTTTTCTGAACCAAGTAGTGAAAAGAGAAGACAAAGAACCAAACTTCACCCCCGCATGTGACTAGGGAGGGGAGGCGTGTACTGTTGCTTGGATGTGCTCTGCACAGAGCCCAGTATATGAAAGTATGTAATATTAATAATACTAATGGCTGGCTGTCATCGATTGAATGGTGTATCAGTTCGTTTTCTATTGTTTATAACAGAATACCTGAAATTGGGTAATTTATAAAGAAATGAGATGTATTTCTTATTGTTTTGTCCACAATCCTGGGGGTGTATCTGGTGAGGTCTTCTTCTGGGTGGGAACTCTCTATGGGGTCCTGTGGTGATGCAGGGGACCACATGGAGAGGATGACTAGAGCTGTCTCATGTGCTCTCCTTATAACGTCACCAGTCCACACTCCTGATAACCCTTACTCTGTGAATGGATGAATACTTTCACGAGAGCACAATCCTCACGATCCAATCACCTCTTAAAAGCCCCATTTTTCATATACCATAATTGGATTTCCCACCCTCTTAACACTGTTACAATGGGGGTCAAGTTTCCAACACGTGAATTTTGGGAGAAAATTCATATAGCAAACGGTGGCCCCTAAAAGATACGTCCATGTTCTTGAATATGTACATGTGATCTTGTTTGGAAAAAGAGTCTTTGCAGATGTAATTATATTAGGGATCTCAAGATGAGATTATCTTGGATTACTGGGGAGATGTGGGGAAGTGCATCTAAATTCAATGACGAGTATCTTGATAAGAGTGAGGCAGAGAGAGATTAGACACAGACACAGAGGAAAAGCCATATAAAGATGAGGAAGAGATGGCAGTTATGCAGCTACAAGCCAAGGAACTGCTGGGCCACCATCTTGCTGGCAGAGGCAAGGGAGCGTTTTCTCCCTAGAGCCTTTGAAGGAAGCATGGCCCTCCCAACACCTTGACTTTGAACTTCTGGCCTCCAGAAATGGGAGAGAATAAATTTCCGCTGTTTTAAGCCACCTGGTTTGTGGTAATTTGTTATTGCAACCCTAAGAAATTAATACACTAGCCCATATAGGGCTTACTCTGTGCTTATACCTGTGATAGTTGCTCTGCATTCATTTTCTTTCTTATTTGTAGCAATACGTCTTTACAAGGAAGGTATCGCTATCCCTCTTAAACAGACAGGGTTTATTTATTTTTTATTTTTTTTATTTTTTCCTTTTTGTCTTTTTTCGTGTCCGGCAACGGGATCGCAACCCTCGGTGTTGCGCCCGCACCTCGCTCAGCCAGTGAGCGGGAACCAGTCTGTATGTGGGATCCGAACCCTCGACGGGAGCGCTGCCGTGCTCCCAAGCGGCGCACTGTAGCAGTGCGCCACCGGGCCGGCCCCAAACAGACAGGTTTAAATGCCTCATCCAAGGTCTGCTGAGGAAAGGGTGGAGCCTGAATTCAAATTCAGGTCTGTTCAGTTCTAAAGCCCATGCTTTTTTCACCATGCCACTATTTCTGTACAAGTCAACTTCAAAAAGATGGTGAAAAAACTGAATTAAAAATCTATGAACTTTTGAAGTACCCTCATATTTAATAAAATGTTCGTTTTCAAATCATTAAAGAGTAGGGTCTGATCCTAAGCCCAGTTTCTAGCATATTTGACACCCAGAGTATTTATTTTATTAACATCTCCTCTTTCCTTATACAACACAATTACTCACAGTAATAGTCATGAAATGAATGTATTAACTTCCACACTGAATATAGTATTAAAATATATGTATGCTTTTCTTTTTTGAGTGATTGTGGTAAAGTAACATACAATTTACCATCTTAACCAATTCTAAGTGTACAGTTCAATAGTGTTAAATATATTCACGTGGTTGTGCAACAGATCTGCAGGACTGTTTTCATCTTGCAAAACTGAAACTCTATAGCCATTAAACAGCTCATTTCCCCCTTTCTCCAGCCCCTGGTAACCACCGTTCTACTTTCTGTTTTTAAAATATTGACTATTGTAGATGCCTCATTTAAGTGGAATCATATAGTGTTGATCTTTTTGTGATTGGCTTATTTATTTCACTTATGCAAAATGTAAAAAATATATAATATAAATGAAGCTGACAAATATATTATTAAAGCTCAACACTAATGTATTTAATACCACTGAACTGTACACTTAAAAATAGTTAAGATGGGGGCCGGCCCGGTGGCGCACTGCTACAGTGCGCCGCTTGGGAAGCGCGGCGACGCTCCCGCCAAAGGGTTCGGATCACACATACAGACCAGCCGCTCACTGGCTGAGCGAGGTGCAGGAGCAACACCGAGGGTTGTGATCCCGTTGCCGGTCCTGGTCCGGTACGGGCGCGACACCGAGGGCTGCGATCCGTTGCCGGTCACGAAAAGAAAAATGACAAAAAGGAAAAAAAAAAATAGTTAAGATGGTAAATTTTAAGATGACAAACAGTAGTCCGGTACGGGCGCGACACCGAGGGCTGCGATCTGTTGCCGGTCACGAAAAAAAAAATGACAAAAAGGAAAAAAAAAAATAGTTAAGATGGTAAATTTTAAGATGACAAACAGTAAAAAGAAATTGGAAAAAATCCCACAAAACTCTCAACACTAACTATGGCATTTAGACCAATTGGAACCAAAAATTTCTTGTAGGGAGGAGAATTTTACCATTGACGTAGCTTTGAATTGTTGGTACATGGCAATAATAAAAAGCACACCAAATTTAAACATCTTTATTACTGTGTTTATATTCTCTGCCAACAGTTCATCCACTTACCGGCTGTTCCCAGGACAGATTGCTCCCCTCCCTGGGCATGCCACTCTGCAAAACATATCCAGAAGAGCAGTATTCTACAGCTTTTCCAAGAGGCAGCCCAGACAATGTGGGCTACCATGCTCACATATTTAAATTAAAAGAGCATTTTTTTGTTTCTTACAGTTCTGGAGGCTGGGAAGTCCAAGATCAAGGTGCCAGCAGATTTGGTGTCAGGTGAGAGTCCATTCCTTGCTGCATTCAGGGTGTCTTATAAGGGCACTAAACCAAATCACCTCCCAAAGGCTCCACTTTCTAATACCATCACTTTGGGTTAGGATTTCTATATATGAGTTTGGGGACAATATAAACATTCAGATGATACCAGTAACTATAGGACATTTGCCTCTGGGTTTCTATATTCCTGCTGCACCCTGTTATGAAACCCTCAAAAGCCACAGCTACTTTGATTGCATTGGGGAGCTCTCTGAGGAATAAACTTCTTCCACTGTCAGACTCACCAGAAGAGAAGTGATGTGAACTGGGTGTAAACAGCCCTCCTTTGGGCAAACAAAAATACTGATATTTTGTTGTTGTTGTTGTTGTTCTGAATACATACTCTTTTCTTGTGACTCATTTATCTATTAAGGGAGGGGAAAAACCATAACGGACCACCTTGCTGGATGATCCCCAAGTCAGCATAAAAACACTCTCCAGAGTGACCTCAGCATCATGGCCCCAGGGGATGTTTTTGTCTCCCTGTCTTTTCAGAGTGGTGAAAACAGTGAAGAGTGAAGGAGGGTACCCAGAATGTCTCCTCTGAACACAAACAGGAGACCAGGCTGTAGCAGCGTCATGGCCTCTTATTCACGGGTTTAGTTAAGGTAAAAACTATTTGTTCCTGCAAACTGAGGCAATGGAGAGCTCCATCTCCTCCTAGCTATGCTAGGGACGAAGCATCTTGACTTCACTCTGCCAACCTACCCAAGCTTCACTATCCTCTCGCTATCTGATCTTGGGCAAATTATTTGGCCTCTGTGAAGCTCAGTTAACTCATCTGTAAAATGAAGATAAAAATAACCACCCTCAGGGCTACTGAGAATTAAAAGAGCAGGCAAAATATATTGCACTGAAGTGTCAACCTAAATGACAGACTTTTTAAAGGAAAATGGTGTTCATTTGGGAATGGGCATTGCAATGTGAATATGCACGTCATAGTAAAATAAACTATGCGTATATTCGGGCAGGAAACTTAGCCCCCACTGTTAAGAGGGTAGGAAATCCCATTACGGTGATTGAAAGGTGGAACCTTGAAGAGGTGATTAAAACCTGCTATACTAAATGGATTAAAAATGTTGGTCATGAGCGTTGTTTGGAGGGCTTTAAAGGGGCGCACAAAGTCTGACTCTGCTCTGCCATTTTCACAATATGATATTCTGCCATCACTGTCACCATCACCAAGACCTCCACCAGCTGTGTTCCTTGGACTTTGGACTTCTAGGCTCAGAAACTATAGGCAATGAATTGTTTTCTTTCTAAATTACCCAGTTCCGTGTATTTTGTTATAAGCAACAGAAACGGACTAAGATATGCCTAAGTGTAACTGAAACTCCTCCTTTATGTTGAATAATTAATTGGCGAACCACAATTGTGACAGATATTACAAATATTGCTGATTTGCTTATGCGGTGAAGATTTTAGAATAGGATATTAAATACCTAATGGGAGACTGCCACAGACCCGCGACCCCGTAAGTCACCCCCAGTCCAGCCTCACTTGCGGGGCGA